>NC_139632.1:41800123-41825433 GCF_964638095.1 Poromitra crassiceps
CCAGCTAACTGATATGTGCTGAACCAGCCTGCCAGCTAACTGATATGTGCTGCTGAACCAGCCTGCCAGCTAACTGATATGTGCTGAACCAGCCTGCCAGCTAACTGATATGTGCTGAACCAGCCTGCCAGCTAACTGATATGTGCTGCTGAACCAGCCTGCCAGCTAACTGATATGTGCTGAACCAGCCTGCCAGCTAACTGATATGTGCTGCTGAACCAGCCTGCCAGCTAACTGATATGTGCTGAACCAGCCTGCCAGCTAACTGATATGTGCTGAACCAGCCTGCCAGCTAACTGATATGTGCTGCTGAACCAGCCTGCCAGCTACCTGATATGTGCTGAACCAGCCTGCCAGCTAACTGATATGTGCTGCTGAACCAGCCTGCCAGCTAACTGATATGTGCTGAACCAGCCTGCCAGCTAACTGATATGTGTTGAACCAGCCTGCCAGCTAACTGATATGTGCTGAACCAGTCTGCCAGCTAACTGATATGTGCTGCTGAACCAGCCTGCCAGCTAACTGCTATGTGCTGAACCAGCCTGCCAGCTAACTGATATGTGCTGAACCAGCCTGCCAGCTAACTGATACTGTATGTGGTGCTGAACCAGCCTGCCAGCTAACTGATATGTGCTGAACCAGCCTGCCAGCTAACTGATATGTGCTGCTGAACCAGCCTGCCAGCTAACTGATATGTGCTGAACCAGCCTGCCAGCTAACTGATATGTGCTGAACCAGCCTGCCAGCTAACTGATATGTGCTGAAGCAGCCTGCCAGCTAACTGATATGTGCTGAACCAGCCTGCCAGCTAACTGATATGTGCTGCTGAACCAGCCTGCCAGCTAACTGATATGTGCTGAACCAGCCTGCCAGCTAACTGATATGTGCTGAACCAGCCTGCCAGCTAACTGATATGTGCTGAAGCAGCCTGCCAGCTAACTGATATGTGCTGCTGAACCAGCCTGCCAGCTAACTGATATGTGCTGAAGCAGCCTGCCAGCTAACTGATATGTGCTGAACCAGCCTGCCAGCTAACTGATATGTGCTGAACCAGCCTGCCAGCTAACTGATATGTGCTGAACCAGCCTGCCAGCTAACTGATATGTGCTGAACCAGCCTGCCAGCTAACTGATAGTAGCGAGCATTCCGGCTGATCAGTCAGCCTCCTGACCTCATGGCTCCAGGCCTGTGATCACCTGTCAAGGCTGCTCTCAGTCAGGCCGGGCAGCAAGTGAGAGACTGACTGAGTGTGAGTGAGTTCCCCCCTGCAGCGCTATCATGATTAACTCACTCTCAGAGACACGCTGCAGGCACACGCACACACGCACGCACACGCACACACACACACGCACACGCACACACACACGCACACACACACACACACGCTTGCATAGACACACGCTTCTATGCTCTGCGCTATCAAACACCTGCTAAGTGGATTTGAGGACATGCGTGGAGTGAGGCAATAGCACGTGTACTGACCCAATGTGTGCGCGTGTGTTTGCACATCAGTGTGTGTAAGAGAGACAGAGTGAAAGATTAACTTACTAGCTCTGTGTGTGTGTGTGTGTGTGTGTGTGTGTGTGTGTGTGTGTGTGTGTGTGTGTGTGTGTGCGCGCGCTTGTGTGCGTGTGTGCGCACCATGTCTTTCCTCCGTGGCAACTTTTTTCCAGTTTTGCGGAAGTCTCCCGCTGCTCCGGGCCCCAGCAGATGAGTTCTTATTGTGGGTTTGGAGCCTGAGTTTATGGTAAGAAGCGCTAAGAAGCGGAGACGCTTGTCAATCTGTCAGGGCTGATTTCCCCCCTCGCTCCAAATGCTGACTGACCCCTCTGGGCTGCCAAGGGTTGACGAGGGCCCGAGCTATTTATTTAAGCGTGGAGGGTACTGGAACTTTTCCGAAGCCTCCAGTAATTCAATTTTTTACTTCCTGTAACTACATTTTGTTGCTAAGCAAGATGAGCCAAAACATGCTTGCTGGCTTTAATTGTATTTGTTGCCCGGCAACGTAAATGATTTCAGCCAGTATTGGAGACTGATGGGGCCTTGTTGATTTAGGATACATCTTTAAAAGATGGACGGCTGATTGGCCGGGGCCCTGATCAACAGCCTCGTTATGCAATCATCTGTCGGCTGTATTTATGTAAAGCGTCTCACTTTACTGTGAGTGCATTTTTAATTAATAGAGGTGGGCCCAGTGACCCTCAAATGCTCACCCTTGGCAGCGTTACAGCCATGTCCGACTCCTATCCGATACAGAATAACTGAACACACTGAATAACTGAACACACTGCCAATGATCAGAGACCCGTCAAAATGTGTCTGTCCAGTCCCATAGGAGGGTTGTAATGTGGGGATCCATCGGCTGCAGATGCAGTTATGTAAGCAGCAGCTGTACAATATAACTGCAAAGGCAATATATATTATAATATAATATAAATATAATATAATATAATACAATGATCAAACAATGGTGAGGCAGCCTGCCATAGCTCGATGCAGGGGCAAAGCTTACACATTCTTTCCACACGGAGTGCAAAAAAACATGACAAACGGCGAAACTACTAGCATTCCTTACATGAATGAAGAAGAGAGAAAAAAGAGTCAGAGTTGCACCTCCCCGTGCGCTCTCTCTCGAGAGTCTTTCCCAACAGTGTTGATGTCTCTTTTTCCAAGTGCCGTGCCAACAAAACACTTCAGCTGCAGGCAGCACCTCTGAGGCCTGTGTATCCTCCCAAGTCCCTCCCAAGAACCATCTCTTTACTAAACTATTGGCTGGGAAGACTAAACAAACACAGTTACACAATGGAAAAGGGCCTTATGTAACACCTGCCATGATGCAGCCGTGTCCCAAATCTGACCATTTTCACAGCCCCGAGCTTCATATGCAACCCTCACAGCACCCGCCCCCTCCTCCACCCCTCCACCCCTCCACCCCGCCTCTCAGCACCCGCCCTCCTCCACCCCTCCACCCCGCCTCACAGCACCACCCTCCACCCCTCCACCCCCCCTCCTCCACCCCTCCACCCCTCCTCACAGCACCCCCCCCCACCTCCTCCACCCCGCCTCACAGCACCACCCCCTCCACCCCTCCACCCACCCCTCCACCCCTCCACCCTGCCTCTCAGCACCCCCCCCCCACCTCCTCCACCCCGCCTCACAGCACCCGCCCCCTCCACCCCTCCACCCCGCCTCACAGCACCCCCCCCCACCTCCTCCACCCCGCCTCACAGCACCCCCCCCCCTCCTCCACCCCGCCTCACATGCACACAGAAACACTCATACGCACCAACGAGCTAACTGCGTAACACGCCATGTGCTGTTAACTCTTCGCATCTGAGCAAACATCTCATCTGCAGGGATTAGTGAGTGATCCTGGTCAAACACCTGGGAGCGGGAGGGACGCACCTTTGTGAGTGTACGACGCAGAGCACCTTTGTGAGTGTATGCAGAGATTCAGCAAACGGCTCAGATGGAGAAGAAAGAAAGAAAGAGAAAAGCTTGGATCGAGGCTTCATTACGGTCTTATGTGGTCGGTGTCACACCTCGTCAGGTGACCCAGATTTATCACCAGTTACACTAGAGAATATACACATGCAGTCTCATCTCTAGCCACGTCATTTGTTTTTTTAACGACCTTTGACCTCCCTTTGACCTCTATGTATGAGTTAAACGTATATATATATACATCTGCAACACGTGTTGAAAAGTACCCTATCTACATCTGCATAGCCCGTCGTCCCTGCTTGGCACCAGGGCCTCACCCGAGGCTCGTCCACCCAGGTGGAGCGTGTGCAAAAGAGGACATGTCACATGATCATGGGAGCATCTAAGCCCCCGTTCACACCGTACGCTAGCTCCGTTGGAACTCTTTCGGCTAGCGCCTAGAAAGAGTCCCGTCTCGGTACATAGACTTGCATGCGACTTTCGCTCCCAAGCTAAATGAGGCTAAATGCCTCTTTTCATCCGAAGTCTGTGCTGGTGATATTATTTGTTCTGCGTTAGAGCCCAGCCGTCACAGCGCTCAACAGCGCCACTCTGGTCGAAAGTAGATGGATACAAGACTCATCAACAACCATAGATCCTAGTTTTCACTCTTCACACAGTTTCCCCTCCTTTCCCCCAGACTGCTGATATTACCAGAGCATTCCAGAATCCCTTCTTCGTAGGATTTGCACTAGATCTGGCCATGTTTACATTTCAATGTAGATTGTACACGCCACGGTATGCTACTACTTTCACAATTATTGAAAGTGTATTTTTTTTTATCTCCCTGCTGTTTTGATATACTGTAATATATGTATGCAAATTGGTGTGTAGTTTCAGTCTGTAAATGACTGTGAAGCACTAATAAAAAGCTACATATATGCAGCTGTGTTGAGTGGGATTCATCCTCTGTAGACCCCATACAGCTACATCGGTCTACATAATGACTTTAGGGTTGAAGGTCCTGATGCAGGAGCATCTTGGTGAGGAGACACTGTAGAAGGTCCTGATGCAGGAGCATCTTGGTGAGGAGACACTGTAGAAGGTCCTGATGCAGGAGCATCTTGGTGAGGAGACACTGTAGAAGGTCCTGATGCAGGAGCATCTTGGTGAGGAGACACTGTAGAAGGTCCTGATGCAGGAGCATCTTGGTGAGGAGACACTGTAGAAGGTCCTGATGCAGGAGCATCTTGGTGAGGAGACACTGTAGAAGGTCCTGATGCAGGAGCATCTTGGTGAGGAGACACTGTAGAAGGTAAGGTCCTGATGCAGGAGCATCTTGGTGAGGAGACACTGTAGAAGGTAAGGTCCTGATGCAGGAGCATCTTGGTGAGGAGACACTGTAGAAGGTAAGGTCCTGATGCCTGAGCATCTTGGTGAGGAGACACTGTAGAAGGTAAGGTCCTGATGCAGGAGCATCTTGGTGAGGAGACACTGTAGAAGGTAAGGTCCTGATGCAGGAGCATCTTGGTGAGGAGACACTGTAGAAGGTAAGGTCCTGATGCAGGAGCATCTTGGTGAGGAGACACTGTAGAAGGTAAGGTCCTGATGCAGGAGCATCTTGGTGAGGAGACACTGTAGAAGGTAAGGTCCTGATGCAGGAGCATCTTGGTGAGGAGACACTGTAGAAGGTAAGGTCCTGATGCAGGAGCATCTTGGTGAGGAGACACTGTAGAAGTCTGCAGCTAGGAGAAGAATCAATAGCTGGAACACAATGGAAATGGATGATACTGAGGGGCTGAGGGAACTGAATTACCATGAGAAATTACTGTTGAACACTGTTACTGGCAAAGTAAAGTGCATCCTTTACTGTATTCTCTCCTCTTCTCCTCGACTGAGCAGGCTTGATAGTGTGTGTGTGTGTGTGTGTGTGTGTGTGTGTGTGTGTGTGTGTGTGTGTGTGTGTGTGTGTGTGTGTGTGATTATATTTTATTTTATTATGGATATAAAATACAACAAAATCCAAGGGATAAACATGTAAAAGTGCGGACACTTATTTCCAACATGGTCCCTGGTCTTAGAGAACGGGACATACTGTACAGTAGTAGCACATAACATCAAGTAAACAATACAGATCAATGATGTATACAAATATGGACATAGCCACCGTGATGTCATGTCACGCATTCGTTTCTGGACTCTTATTTTGAAGTCTCGAGTTTCGCATTGTGACCGTCACCATCTTGGATTTTTTGGGAGCCATAAGTGACGACAATGGAGAGCTGCAGCGCCAGCTACTACTGGTCTGTGATCAGCGACCTGTCAATCACTGCACTAGCAACCTGTCAATCACACCCCAAAACATAGTCTGTTTTATTGTCTATTTTACTCTCAATGGGACCATAATTTACTAAATGAAGACCAGACACTGAAGAAGACTTGAAACTGGCGAGTGAGACCAACAACTCATTAGGAAAGTGTTTACTGAGGTAATACATCATGTGAGAAGTCGGCTCATTTTCCCATTGAGAATCAGACTTCTCTTTGTAGCCATCGACTGTGTACAGTAAACGGGTGAGTTATATGAAAATGTACTGTACGAGGAGGTACAGTTGTCAGGAAGGGTACAATTAGCTATGTCTTTTTTTTTCTTTTCTTTTTACTGTGCTGTAAGCATGTTTATTTCTGCTGTAAAATCGGGCATTTTAACATGGGGTGAATGGAGAATGACTCCCTTTTCCAGCCAGCCTCAAGTGGCCATTTGAGGAAAAGCCTTTTATGGTACTTCTGCCTTGGCCTCATTTTCAGGTTAGTGTGTGTAACAGCTGAGAAGAAGAGCGTGTTTCTTTCAGTATGATGGTTGGCGTGAGAACAGACATCACACCACACTGTGACGGCCCAGCGCAGACAGGAAGCACCACACGCATCTCTGCCCCGCCCTGCTCGCTGCCCTGCCCCACCCCACCACATCACACGTACGCACGCATGCACACACACACGCGCACGCACGCACACGCACGCACACACACGCACGCACACACACACACACACACACACACACACACACACATTTAACTGCTTCATTTAAAGTCAGTCTATACCATCGACCTATAGAGCTGGGTATTGGTTCAAATTTCAAGAATCGATTCGATTCCGATTCACAAGGTTGCGAATTGATTAATCCCGATTCGATTCGATTCGATTCCGATTCGATTAATTTCAATATCGATTTGGTTAGTGATACCAAAATGTGTTTTTTGAGCTGTAACCTGAATTACATGACTGTATGTAACACAGGGGTTCCCAACCTTTTTTGCGCCAAGTAGATACATGGGGAAAAAACGTTGCGGACCGGTTGTCAATTTTAATAGTTTTAGTTACACATATATTTACTCACCAGGTGGTGACAAAGGGTCAATAACAGCCTTTTCATCTGTCAATAAAGACACTTTCACAATTATGCACAGTGATTTGATTTCAGCCTATATAATTTCTAAAAGTAGATATTAATGATCAAACATTTCCATTTCCATGTAGCCTACAGTATTTATGTTTTTGTTTCAACTACAAACATAAATAATCGTCAACTTGAAACTATGTTTCAACTACCACACACAGCATATTATTTTAGCCTGTTTATCAAAAAAATAAAATAAAATAAAATAAAGACATTTAAATAAAAAAATCGATCTCTGGACATAATCGATATCAAAGGATTAAAATAAAAATATAAAAATATCATATATCTCAGTGGTCTATACCTTCAGGCTGCCATTGTGGTTTGCCAACTAAATGTCCCCTTGTGAGACGATAAAGACTGATTGATAGCAGCAGCGCACACACACACACACACACACACACACACACACACACACACGTGCGACTGATTGATAGCAGCAACACACACACACACACACACACACACACACGTGCGACTGATTGATAGCAGCAGCACACACACACACACACACACACACACACACACACACGTGCGACTGATTGATAGCAGCAGCACACACACACACACACACACACACACACACACACGTGCGTGCGTGCACAAGTGACACTTAGGTGCAACAGCTGCAGCAGACAAGCACACGGCTCCCCTCCCTAAGGCCCACTGTGCTTCTCCTGACACTCTGACAACATTATGGCACCAGCTCGACACATACTGTAGACTCCCTCTCTGAGCAGCCTGGAAACTACACACCTGCCTCTCACCTCCTGTGTCTCACACTGAATACTGTAGACTCCCTCTCTGAGCAGCCTGGAAACTACACACCTGCCTCTCACCTCCTGTGTCTCACACTGAATACTGTAGCCTCCCTCTCTGAGCAGCCTGGAAACTACACACCTGCCTCTCACCTCCTGTGTCTCACACTGAATACTGTAGACTCCCTCTCTGAGCAGCCTGGAAACTACACACCTGCCTCTCACCTCCTGTGTCTCACACTGAATACTGTAGCCTCCCTCTCTGAGCAGCCTGGAAACTACACACCTGCCTCTCACCTCCTGTGCCTCACACTGAATACTGTAGCCTCCCTCTCTGAGCAGCCTGGAAACTACACACCTGCCTCTCACCTCCTGTGTCTCACACTGAATACTGTAGACTCCCTCTCTGAGCAGCCTGGAAACTACACACCTGCCTCTCACCTCCTGTGTCTCACACTGAATACTGTAGCCTCCCTCTCTGAGCAGCCTGGAAACTACACACCTGCCTCTCACCTCCTGTGTCTCACACTGAATACTGTAGACTCCCTCTCTGAGCAGCCTGGAAACTACACACCTGCCTCTCACCTCCTGTGTCTCACACTGAATACTGTAGACTCCCTCTCTGAGCAGCCTGGAAACTACACACCTGCCTCTCACCTCCTGTGTCTCACACTGAATACTGTAGACTCCCTCTCTGAGCAGCCTGGAAACTACACACCTGCCTCTCACCTCCTGTGCCTCACACTGAATACGGTAGACTCCCTCTCTGAGGGGCCCTTTACACGAGGACAGTTTCTGGAAGAAACAACACAATAGCGTTTCCTTCACACCTTTTCCTTCACACCTTCTCCCTGTTTACATGAGCGCTGTTGAATTTTTAAAACGCCGTAATGTACATGCCAGGTCGCTAGGTGGCAGTGTGATCACCTTATTCTTTGCCCATACAAGGACGCTTCTGCATGACGTCATTTCGTAATCGTCTTTCCTGTTTTAAACACGCAAGTAGAGTACGCCTACCGCAGTCATTTAGACTTGCCAAAAAGCTTTTTTCAAGCTAAAATAAACCCCAAACTGTTTTAAAGTTTTAATATTTGTCGGGTGAGAACGTAACATATATGTGACCAGTTTATCAGAATAACGCGTGTTGGAAATCTTTAACGAGCAGCGAGGACCGGGAGCGCTGAGTGTGCTGACACCGGTCGGACTAGCTATCTGTCAAACCCTACTGTAGTTAGGCTACTGGCAGTGAGAAAACACTCTCGACGTGCTTTTGTAACTAACGTTAAATGCCGACCGGGTACAGCCATCGGCTCCTCGCAGCAGTAACGTTATGAACATGTAACTGAAGTTGGCCGCAGTGTAGCTTAATTCTGAATGTTGCCAGACTTCATTCATACTGACGTTTTATTTTGAAAATGGTTGCCAACTCGCGCACGGCTATGGTGTAATCGCGTGTGTCGCGTGTGCAGGCACGTCAGAGTTTCTGAAATGAGCCGTCTCAAGCGATTACATGGAGCCCTCAGCGGGAAGTGTCACCAAGAATTTCACTCTAGAAGGTGGTTTCAAAATGTGTCGTTTCCTAAGCCCAAATTTGCCGTCGCCGTCTAAAAGGGAGGCACTAAGGATACAATAATTCCCCGTCATCATAGGAAACCGTCCTCGTGTAAAGTGCCCCTGAGCAGCCTGGAAACTACACACCTGCCTCTCACCTCTCATGTCTCATGTTATGTATGTGTATGTATGTATGTATGTATGTATGTATGTATGTATGTATGTATGTATGTATGCATGCATGTATGTACAGTATGTGTGTGTGTGTGTGTGTGTGTGTGTGTGTATATATGTATATATATATATATATATATATATATATATATATATATATATATATATATATATAGTGTAATGGGATTCTATATACATTCTCACAGACTTTGAAAATCAAAATAACAGAATCTTCACACTTGGGGGATTTGCTCCATGATGTTGTGAGGGTAATTTTATTTGCCCGCATCCTGGCTAATCCCACTTACAGCATGTATTAGCATAGAAACAGTGCATTATGAAACACAGGCTAAATCCACAGAGGCTCAAATTGTTAAAAGCTCTCATTACTCACCGCTAAATTCAATTTGCGCCGTGCCCTCTACTTTAACACGATGAAAAAACTATTCCGGGAAGCACATTATTCAGACTGAATAATGAAGCCAATGAAAAATGCTAACTCAGAATGAGGCTGTGGAATCAAACTTTTGCTCAAACGTCTGAAATAGATCACTTTCGCCGAAGAGCCAAAAAGGCAGGCCTATCCAAACTGAGAGCAGAATCATGTCATAAAACAGCCTTGCTGCTACACGGCATGATGGATCGGACACATATTAAAAGCAGGCTCGTGAACGCATTCTCCAAAGACAGATTTTTCATACGAGCGATGAGTTCTAATCAGTTTGTGATTGGTGTACATGTCAACAAATGTGATACAGAGCGCCGCATTCCTGTTCACTTTCAAGTCAGATGTGGATAAATCCACAGACGACTACAAAGAGTTTGCCGGGGAAAGAGAAGAAAAAGAAAGAGAAGATAAGAGTCAATGTTGTGGGCAGGACGCGCAAACACGACAGGAGATAAACGACGTCGGGCTGTCGAGACGAATGGCTCCGTGTTCCCGTCAGAGAGATCGTTTTCAAACAATGTTGGCTTGGCGGTGTGAAGTGAAGTGCGAGATCAGGCAGATGTGAAAACAGTGTTTCACAACGTTTCACGTTGGAAACAGACGCCGCCGAGTATGAGCGAGCCTTGCATTAGCTCCTCCCAGGACGCCATCCAACAAGAATGAGAGTGAAGTCGACACGAGCATCTCTATACGAAGTAGGGTTGTCAAAAGTACCGATAGTATCGAGAAGTATCAATACTGAGAATTTGAATCTGATATAATACTCCTTTGCAACAGGTATCGATAGTATCGATAAGTATCAATACAAATTTTTTTAAACGGATACAATACTCATTTGTAACAGTTTTGATACCAGCCAGTGCTTTCTTTTAATGAAAAATCACAGATTTTTCCCTCCTGATAGGCTGATGGCTAGAGCAGGGCTAATCTGTTGTCTAAATTCAAAGTTTGATCAGACCTAGATTATGGAGAAGTGTGCGTCCGTCCGTCCATCTGTCTAACTTTATTTGTATGCGTCTTGATGTGTCGTCATCCCCCCTTCCCGTCGTATCAAAAATGGTATTGAGTATCGATATTTTCCTGGGTATCGGTATCGAAGTAGAAATTACAGTATCGTGACATCCCTAATACGAAGGAACAAGATCGATGGTTAGATAGAGGAGGAAGGACAGGAGTCCATGCAGATCATGTCATGATATACCACTGTAGGTTGGCCCTGTAGTGTGTGTCTGTGCATGCAGTGCATGTGTGTGTATAGTGTGTGTCTGTGCATGCAGTGCATGTGTGTGTGTGTGTGTAGTGTGTGTCTGTGCGTGCAGTGCATGTGTGTGTGTGTGTGTGTGTGTGTGTAGTGTGTGTCTGTGTGTGCACTAGTGCATGTGTGTGTAGTGTGTCTATGCGTGCAGTGCATGTGTGCGTGTATAGTGTGTGTCTGTGCGTGCAGTGCATGTGTGTGTGTATAGTGTGTGTCTGTGCGTGCAGCAGTACATGTGTGTGTCTCTTCCCCTCATTGACCCAGGGTCAAACCAGAGACATTATTGTTGCTCGTTGTACCTTCAATGACTATGAGGCTGTGAAAGAGCAGAGTCTATTTTAAGCGGTGAGCTTGGAGCGGATGTTGGCTTCATAGCGATGTGGCGTTGGGGCTCTGAGGTCTGCTTCACGATGGCTTCATCTTGACATGTCAATACAAAACCCAGTGGGAGGCGCAGGGGTGAAGAGTTTACAACACACTCGGTGTCTGCTGCTCAGACAGAGTTGACACGGTGCGCCTGACATTACAGTAGCTCTTAGAGGAATGTCTCACAATGGGATAGAGCAGTGGAACACTTTATGGTTGCAGATCCGTAGATGGGCGAGAATCAAGTTTGTTGACCCCACTGCCGATGACCACGTTCAAAACGTACAGTCAAAGATGAATGGGCATAGCAGCAGTGCAGTGCAGGGGGCACCGGTTGCATCAAACGCAAAGCCAGTCCAGTCAACTCTAAAGCTTTAGCAGCAGTGCAACAACAGCATCTGGCCTAGAGAGGAGCTATTAGGAGCTTGTGGTTCTTCAGCGGCAGCAATGAAAGCTGGGAACTTCTCAGCGTAACTCTCAACAGGGCTGACAGACAAGACTGATGGCTGCAGCCTGCGAGAGACACAGACCATTCTGTTCAGCTCTGCGCCTCCCTCAATCAATAAGAGTGGATATTGGCAGTTAATAACTCTCGTGGAGACTCCAAGCAGAAATGACACAAGATCTTCCCCTACTGTCTCAACACTGTGTGTGACAGTGGCGCAGTTGACGCAGTACGCATGCTGATCTGCACACCCCACCACCATTTGCGTACCCCCACTCTTGTGGGGTTATGGGGGGGGGGGGGGGTCTTCTCTCTGTAACTGCGCAATAGCTTCTGATGGAGTGTGCGTCAAAATATGGATCGATGCTTTGATTCGTTTAATTACGTTTCTGAATTCATGAATCCTAGTCTCTCTTGATTGACATATCTTCCAACGTTCTGAACAAAGAATTCCCCATATCCACATGATGCGTCTCAGAGTGTCAAGCTGTGCCTGAACCTCCTCTCCTCTCCTCTCCTCTCTCTTTACCCAGATCATGGATGTGATCGGGACAGCCGACAAAAGACGGAGAAATGAAGAGAAAGCAGGAACGTGTAAATGAACGTGGGACGTGTGTGGAAAAACCTGAAGCCCTAACATAAAACAAAAACCCCCCATCCTGGACAAATGGAGGTTCTTGTCTAGGCTTCCGCGGCGGCCCCCTCTGACCTCAGCGCGACCATGCCTGGCCCTCTTCCTGTGTCGTCCCCTCCTCTCCTCGCTCTCTCTCTCTCTCTCTCTCTCTCTCACATACCGGGCCAGACGTTCACACACCCCCGGTGACCCGGTCATCTCGCGGGCTTGAGAGGAGTTCCTGTTCGCAAAGTGTCGTCCTGCAGCTGTCTAGCAGCCTGCTGTGCTGCGCTCGGGCAGTGGGGTAGGGGGGCGGGGGGGCGGGCGGGTGAACCCCGGGCCAGAAGGGGGCAGGGTGGGGAAGGTCAGTGCGGGTTGTGTGTGTGTGTGTTGTGTGTGTGTGTTGTGTGTGTGTTGTGTGTGTGTGTGTGTTGTGTGTGTGTGTGTGTGTGTGTGTGTGTGTGTGTGTGTGTGTGTGTGTGTTGTGTGTGTGTGTGTGTGTGTCGGGGGGGATTTGGTCCGTTCACGTTGTCTTTACACAACCCTCCCCCTGGCCGCTACACACGAGAGTTAGGGGCTGGCAGGCAGCACGTGTACAGGACGTATACAGGACGTTATTATATTATTCATCCACAAGTTTACTTACAGAAAGCAAGATCTTCCCGACACTTTTCGAAATTTCTTTGCATTCACTTCAGACATACATTCATATCACACAAGAGACAGCAATAATAACCTCTATTTACCTTTCACCCGAACATCAAGTCATCAACACAACATTTCTTATAGAGGCCCCATGCTCTGGAGTGAATTAAGTCTTCAACTCCGATCCATAACTTCTCACTCACTCTTTCAAAAGCATCTTAAAAAGCATCTTATCCATACATGAACCATCCAACCATCAATCAAACTCCCTCTCTGCCCTTGCCATTGTCACGTTCCTTGTTTTTCTTTTGCCTTCTTTTGTGTGCCCTTCTCTGATCTGTGTATATTGTCTCCTTATTCCTCCATCTGCTACGCTCTGCTTTGTACCTTGTCTCCTTATTTATCTGCATAAGTCATTGTGTTAGCCTGGGGATGTCAATAGTCTAATTTTCTGTTAGCCTATTGTAACTTTGTAATTTTTTTGATATGATTATTTTTTATATGATTTTGATTATACGATTATGATTGTTGATAGGGGTGGAACTCCGTACAAGCCCTGTGGGCTTCGTTCCCTCCTTGCACTGTTTTAATGTGTGCTAAAAACAAATAAAAAAAATAAACAAAAAACATGTACAGGACGTATACAGGACGCTTTGTGATGAGAGTGAAAACAGGCGAGGAACAGACAGACGGCCGGACGAATACAAGAGGAAACAGGAGGGGGGGGAAATATCCGACTGTAGTTTGTTTCCCTCATTGATTTCATGCGTATATACTTAAGAGTATATTCCATTATTAAATTGCCTGTTTTTGGGGTACACACATGAAGTGTTATTATTATGCTCCTACTCCGATTATGCGAAAACGGGTTAAAGATGCCTGGCTTTCTCCAATATTAAACGGTTTACTTCGGGAGGTAAATGATCCTCTCACTTTTAGTTTTTACGGACATTCCGGCTCACTGCGACTGGGAACGTTTTGATGCCACCAAAAAACATGGCGGCAAGCAGCATTTAATATTACTATTGTTATCGGAATCATCAGTTCATTCTCCTGCATTTGGAAGTAACTTATATTGGGAACTGAGGCAGGTTGATTCATAGCTACAGGGTAGTCAGTTAGGATATCAGGTTATCAAACATGCATGTAAACAGACTAAACGGAGCCGGTTTACTCTGTGCATGTAAAAATAGCCACTGCAATACCCAATAGAGAGGCAAAGTGACCGCCTACTTCCTGCTTCAGCACTGTACCAGAGATTTTCATCCGCCATTTATTTTCCCATAGACATTTCGTAAAATGCTTATAGAAATAGTTGTACTTGTTCAAACCAAACGGTTCGGCTATATTTAGAAACAGGAGAGAGCACATAACATTTCACTCGGACCAACAACAAAAAAAAAATCGTATTTGAAGAAAATATTTTTTCGATGTCGTTTTTCGTTTGTTGGTCTGAGTGAAATGTTCTATATGGTCTCTCTCCCGATTCTAAATATAGCTGGACCGTTTGGTTTGACGAAGTGAAATTATTTTGATAAGCATTTTACGAAATGTCTCTGGGAAAATAAATGGCGGATGAAAAAAATCTCTGGTACAGCGCCGAAGCAGGAAGTACTAGTAGGCGGTCACTTTGCCTCTCTATGAAGAAGAAGGATGAGAGATGAGAGAACGAGCCAGACGAGGAGTCAGACAGACAAACAAGCGAGAGGAAGGGCTGGTTCAATGTGACAGGAATGTGACAGACAGTTGGGGAAGGCACGCTGACCCCGTCCCACATGCATACTGTCAGGCTCCAGCTCTCCTCCTCCACTTCCCCCTTCACACGCGGATGTCAAGCCCCCCCTCCCCCCCACCCTCCCACCCCCCACACACGCCCACCCCCCCGCCCTGACGGAAAGCAGGTCGGTTCCGTGAAGGAAGTCACATAAGACCCGGGGAGGAGGAGGAGGAGGACGGACCCCGTCTAGTCAAAACAAGCCTTCTGTGCTGTCTGGTGTTACTCTGGGGCCGAGGCACGGCCGGAAAGGGGCCCGCGCACGGACACATAAACTCAGAGGACTGGGCCTAAATATTACGTCTGTAAAAAACGTGACCTAAATATTGTGTCTCTGGAGCTTTGTGGAACTTTCCATCCTGTTTCCCAGACTTACAGTAAAGTGCCACCTTAAAGGCTTCTACCCCTGTTATGACAGATTTTACTACTTTTTTTTACAACTATTATTTTCCACAGACACAGTGAGCATAACTCACTCGGTAACTAACTACTGCTTTTACAGTAGTGCACCATTATAAGACTCTCATTGTTAAGACCGGTACTTCAAAATAGGTTCACACTTTATCATTCTGTCATCATCGCATTTGAACAGTAATTGATCAAAGTCAGGATTAGACGGATTTTAACCGACGCTTATTCAATCAAGGCTAGATCGAGCATCTCTCCTGCGTTAGCTTGTTCTGATTCTGAACTTTAGTCTTATGTCTCCAGTCAAAATGGTGGCAGAAGACGGAAAAGGTGAGGCTGCCACATCGGAAGGATATCGTTTTAATTTTCTAGCAGGCTCACCATCACCTCAACATGATTCCACAAATATCCAACGTATAACATTAGCGTGCCATGAAATATGATGTTCAGTAACAGAAGCAATCAAACAGCTAACTGGTGGAACCAATACTGGTGTCTGGTGGTAAATTCATCCACACGCATAGACAAACCAAATAAATAGGAAGACTGGGCTTAGATCAGCACTTCTGTTCTGAAAGACTTATTATGCATACTGTACTGTACTGTACTGCACTGTACTGTACTGTACTGTACTGTACTGTACTGTACTGTACGGACCTAAGGCCTTGGCCACACTGATCCGTGGTGGCTGTCCGTGTGCGTTCATTTCTCTGTTCACTTCCATTCATTTTCAATGACAGCTGTCCGACTGTCCGTGGAGCACTCAGAAGCGTACGTATCCAGAAAATTTGCATACGTTTTGATGGACAGAAAGTTGAAGAGGGATGAACTTTTTCTGGATGGACGTATCGGATGGTCGGATGGTCGGATAGTCAATGTCCGTTTAGCCAATCAGAGTCGAGGTCTCGAGAGGAGGCGTTCCGAGATTTGTTTCAACTTTTCAAAGAAGATGGTGGCCGAGGCGGTGAAGGAGGCTATAATTAATGCTGTGTACACCATCCCGCTGTTGTACAATGTGATAGTCAGTGTCACTGTCTGATTTCACCATCTAATCTGGTCATTCGGTGGCATTTTATTGCCACATAAGTAACGTAGCGCACAGAGCTAACAGCTAGCTGACGCCAGCTTTCTTCTTCTCTCGGTTTATAGGCGGGTCGCTGACACATTCAAGGTGCTTACCGCCACCTGCTGTACAAGTAGGTTACTTGTACATGCAACGGACATAAATCTATCCGTCTATCCATTCTGTCCATTTTCTGACGGATCAGTGTGGCCAAGGCCTAAGTCAAACTAACCATAAGTCTGCTGAGCCAAGACTATCCCAACGGTCTAACTCTCTATTCCACCTGACCTCTCAGATAGAGCAGCACATTGCAATGGCAAATTGGGAGGTTATCTGTGTTTAGGTCAAAGAAAGGTAAGGACCTCTGAGAGGAAGACTCCTTTTGTGCTTTATCCAAAGCTATTGAGGACCTCTACATGGAGCTCAACTCAATGGATTTTAAAGTTCAATAATTGGCCTATGGTGGTTTTAATAGTTGGCCTTAATTTGTCTGCTGGAAGTTCTGCCTTCCATGTAACTATGAATTGTCTTATGTGGGCCAGGGTCACAGTAGCAACAGCAGGCAGAGCAGCGCTGCATGTCCTCCAGGGAGGATCTGCTGGGAGATGGCCTCCCTGCAGCATGTCCTGGGTCTACCTCCCAGTCTGGTGTGTCTGCAGCATGTCCTGGGTCTACCTCCCAGTCTGGTGTGACTGTCTGCAGCATGTCCTGGGTCTACCTCCCAGTCTGGTGTGACTGTCTGCAGCATGTCCTGGGTCTACCTCCCAGTCTGGTGTGACTGTCTGCAGCATGTCCTGGGTCTACCTCCCAGTCTGGTGTGACTGTCTGCAGCATGTCCTGGGTCTACCTCCCAGTCTGGTGTGACTGTCTGCAGCATGTCCTGGGTCTACCTCCCAGTCTGGTGTGACTGCAGCATGTCCTGGGTCTACCTCCCAGTCTGGTGTGACTGTCTGCAGCATGTCCTGGGTCTACCTCCCAGTCTGGTGTGACTGCAGCATGTCCTGGGTCTACCTCCCAGTGTGGTGTGTCTGCAGCATGTCCTGGGTCTACCTCCCAGTCTGGTGTGTCTGCAGCATGTCCTGGGTCTACCTCCCAGTCTGGTGTGACTGCAGCATGTCCTGGGTCTACCTCCCAGTCTGGTGTGACTGCAGCATGTCCTGGGTCTACCTCCCAGTCTGGTGTGACTGTCTGCAGCATGTCCTGGGTCTACCTCCCAGTCTGGTGTGACTGTCTGCAGCATGTCCTGGGTCTACCTCCCAGTCTGGTGTGACTGTCTGCAGCATGTCCTGGGTCTACCTCCCAGTCTGGTGTGACTGCAGCATGTCCTGGGTCTACCTCCCAGTCTGGTGTGTCTGCAGCATGTCCTGGGTCTACCTCCCAGTCTGGTGTGACTGGAACCACTTTAGCTGGCTCCTCTGGATGCGGAGGAGCAGCAGAGAGCTCTTCACCCTGTCGCGGACAGTGAGCCCAGCCATTCTGCAGAGAAAACTGATGGGACTTTGCCAAAGGGGTTTTCTAAGTGTATAAATATTTAATACTATGCTAGAGTCCATCAAAATAGATCAATAAAAGTGTAGCGGTAGATTCCCTGCCTACCAACCCCCGGGGGGTCGCGGGTTCGCGCCCCCGTGTTACCTCTGGCTTGGTCGGGCGTCCATACGGGCACGATTGGCTGTGTCTGCGTGTGGGAAGCCGGATTACGGGTATGTCTGCGTGCTGCACTAGCGCCTCCTCTGGTCGGTCGGGGCACCTGTTCGGGGCGGAAGGGAACTGGTGGGAATAGCGTGATCCTCCCACGCGCTACGTCCTGCCGGTGAAGCTCCCCACTGTCAGGTGAAAAGAAGCGGCTGGCAACTGTGCATGTGTCGGAGGAAGCATGGCGCTAGTCTACGGCTCTCCCCAGGTCGGGAGAGGATGGAGCAGCGACCGGGGCAGCAGGGGGGAAAATTGGCCGAGTATAATTGGGGAAATCAGGAGGGGGAAAGATCAATAAAGCCTCAGCAAAGGAAATCCATGGATGAAGGACTGCTGCTCAATACAACAGCTTGAAAATGAGAAACAGCCATGCAACTCAGACACTTGTGAGTAGTGAATGGTATGCCACACTAACAATGAAACCCATTGTAAATCCATCAACACCAGATCTGCACTTCCTTCCTTCCTGCAAATCTGAATATTTAAGCACCAAAAAAAAGAGTTCTGCACATTAATAGGCTGCTTGATTCATTGATTCAAATTGTAGCTATACTAGTTATACAGTGAATGTTACTGTAGCCTGTCTGCACTGGGAGCAAAGTTTCATGATATCCACGAATTATGAAAGCCGCCAAAACTCTTCTCTGCAATTACACATTTTCTTCAGATGTAACAAATTAGTCAACTTGAATTCATTGATTTTATTTTATTTTTCTTCATGCGGAATTGTTGGGTTCTGAAAATACTGAAAACCTAGGAAAACACGTACGTACATACATTCATGCATAAATGACATCACTGGCATCAACTTTAACTCAAATCAACTCTCAATAATTGTCAAACTAAATGAATGACTGCAAAACTGTTTACAGTTTTCGGATGTGTGTGCGGTCACGTGTTAAATTAATCAGTGTTGTTTTTCTGTGAACTTCTCCTTTAAGGTCAGGAGAGGGGACAGGGAAACGAAAAGCCTATTCAGCACTAAAGGCCAACTTCAGTGTGATTGTCAACTGAGGCATGCTATCAAAACCCCGTGCACAAAGACACATCTCCACTGCCATTCACAATACATGTTTCATTTACAAACCGTTGGGCAGAATTTCAATACCTTACGCCAGGGGTTTTCAAAGTGTGAGACTGTGGGCCTCCCCCCCCCAGACAAAGCTTGGAAAAAGGAGCCCCCCCTCGCTCAATTCCTGGATGCCTATGGGATCATGATGATGTTATGTGATCCCATAGACACTCAACATTTGAGCCAAGATAGCCTGATGTTGCTGTTTGACATCCTTCTACACCAAATACATATAATACATATAATTATACATATAATACAACAAAGGTCTGTCTGAACTCTGAAGGCATTGATTTGTTCTGACTCTGGGAAAGTGGGGGAAAACTGTCAAACTCCCCCAAATGACTGTATCTCTGAACTATCTCTTTAACCAAATCACACACATTTAGGCTATCCTATGAGATCTCCTTTTAATAACTAATATTTTCCACCTCCATTCACTTAGCCTCCCCTGAAACTGTTTGGAGCCCCTTGAAAGCCTCTGCCTTATACGCCACTTGCAGATAAGGAAATATTAATAAAGAAGTCCGTTGTAATATGAAGTAATAGGAGTCATTTTTAGTATCAGCCTAAAATCTCAGAGTACATCAAACGGCACAACGAGGCTACTGCATTAGAAATGTGTTGGACAGAAATTCAAAGTTCTAACCAAACTTATTGTCATTGCATAACCAAACTGTTGGTCAGTGCCCGAGTTATGTATTACATTGCCTAAATCACCAGCATCCCCCCGGCCACTCCCCCACGCTCTACAACCTTCCTATCCCTCGCTATGGCCGCTTTCCCTTAGCCCCACCCCCTTCCCTGACCTTTGACCACCAAAATCAAATCAGTTCATCCTTGAGTCCAAGTGGATATTTAAGCCAAAAAAAAAAAAAAAATACCTCAAGGCGTTCCTGAGATATCGCGTTAACCAGCATGGAACGGGCGGTCGTCAGGTCACAGTGACCTTGAACGTTGACCTTTAACCACCAAAATCGAATCAGTTCATCCTTGAGTCCAATTTGAAGAAATTCCACCAAGGCATTCGACCCTGACAGTCAATAACTTATTAATACTTCAAAGTCCAAAGTTTCACTGGCAGCACACATACCAGACTCGTATAACTAACTTGTTTTTAATGTTTTATTCCAAATTCAACATTAGAGCATGTACCCCACTGCCTCTAACCTTAATCAAGTCTGTGTGACTCTAAAGTGACTGACACAATTAGTCTGGCAAGTTGAGCAGGAGAGCGGGGGCGCAGTGACAAGCCCCTCGTGCATCACTGAAAGTGACTGAAGTGAAGCCAGCATCTAGGGAAGCAGCTAGTCACAGATCCGGGTGAAAGGAGCCTCTCGGAGGGGCGCACGTCGCTCAACAAACTGTGTTCATACACACACCACCCGCCACCCGGGTCCCCTCTGGAGAACACAGAGTTCCAGGGCATGTCTGAAAGGGGCTTGAGAGAGCTGGAAGTACAGGAATCGAGGCAGAAAAACAGCACTGAACTCTGACCAGTAGATAAAAAAGCCATTTCTTGGTTGTAGTTCATCATTAATCTTTTAGGTGGGGGGGGGGGGGGGGGGTTAGGAGGGCGGGGGGATGAACAGTGTTTATACTCTGACCCAGATTGATTAAAACGACTAAAAGGACATTGAGAGTGCTGGCCTTTCTTCTTCAGACACATCTAATTAAAGTCGTCCTCTCCAGAATCAATCTTGCTCGTCCTGTCTCTGTGTAATAGACTACTTGCACAACTCCACTACTTCCTGAAATGAGTAGGGCATCTTGGTTTCCTGTCCTACACTATTGGATGAACTGATTAATGTCAGGTGTGCCTGACTGCTGCAGTCACAACAACAGTGATCAGGCACACCTGACATTAATCAGTTCATCCAATAGTGTAGGACAGGAAACCAAGATGCCCTACTCATTTCAGGAAGTAGTGGAGTTGTGCAAGTAGTCTATTGCGAGCTAATAACACAGCATTAGCATGCAGTGTTGTTGTTGTGCTGTAGCCTCGACTTGGAGCGTCCAGACTCATAAAAGCAATCCGGATAGAATCATTAATAGGTCATTAAAGTTCAGAAATTGGATTTGGCCTCCTAGTCTGAACATGGACCTAAGAGTTGCCAGGTTGCCATTGGCAACCATTTTGAGAAATTGTCAACCCCAGTTTTTGGCCTTTGGTTTCCGTCAGTGGCAACCACTGTTGAACATACTGGTGGAAAGAATAGCTGTGCAGTGATGTGTGACGTCCCTGTGTGACCGCCTCAGCATCACAAAGTGGGCCGTGAATCTGCCCTAATGACCTAATGAAAGAATGTGTCTGCGTTAGGTCACGCGCTCTTTAACACTTCCTGAAAGATTCCGTGCGATCACACGTCAAACTGCAGCACAGGAAGCCGGTGGATCCACGAGGAACGGGCTGGATGGAGACCAGCGGTTGGCGCGATGCCAAGTATGCTCAAACACACACTCAACTCACTCAGTCCCAAAGCCCCTTTTCTCTTCTATGTCATGGTGGATATAGACCCTTTTACGGCGGACGTCACAGGGGTAGTTGCGCATGCACCGCGGTATCCAAAACTCCACGGAACTCAAGCCCGAAACGAGAGAGATCCCCGGAATA
Source organism: Poromitra crassiceps (assembly GCF_964638095.1). NCBI lineage: Eukaryota > Metazoa > Chordata > Actinopteri > Beryciformes > Melamphaidae > Poromitra > Poromitra crassiceps. The sequence goes on from NC_139632.1 coordinate 41,821,885, forward strand.
CGGGAAAAAGACGTCTTGTGGCGTATGCGTATAGACGCTGGACATTCCCACTAGGAATATGAGGATGTCCGGCACTGCAACTTTGGCGATGTTTGGATCCTAGACCCATCCTGACAGTGAGTACGGGTCAGGAAACCTCACCCCATTGAAAGAGTTGGCTTATTTGTGTAAGGTAACCTGTCTGTTGGCGTCGGCATCTTCCATATTTCTATGACAGCTGAACCGCTCGTTGTAACTTTTTGCAGCGAGTTCGGCTCCGCCCACCAAATACATCATGGCTGTTTACAAACAGTAAAAGGGTCTATTGATAAGGCCTCTGGAAGACCTAGAAGACACAACAAGCCGATGACAGATACAAGCCCTGCTCACAGGGCTTGTATCTGCTGTGACATAACATTAGAAAACAATATCTCTGCTGATGCTTTTCATGGCATGATGCAATATGATACATTCAACATCAGGGAAGCGCAGCGCAGTGATCTGACCGGTCACACGTGTTACAGGCTGAAACACGAGTGACATGCTTATTTGCTGCTAAGCCAGTTCTTGTGGTGACAGCGAGCTAGTTATCAAAGTTTGAAGGAAACCTTTCAGACGGTACCCGCCTTTGGTCATCATAAAAGCCATAGCATCCATCAGGGACAGGGTGTTCCTGCCCTGTGGTGATGCTGACAGTATCTGGCTACATCTTGCATACTTACGGTGCAAACGTTAGGATGATGAGAAGAGAGGAAAATGATGAAAAATGCCCTCCTCTCTCCATGCAAGTAGACACGCATTAATAATAAGAGTTCAACAATGTGCATGAGGGTGATGAGAAGCACTCAGACATTACCATCCCTATTCATTTCATCCATGCTCAAACTACCCCATAACCTCAGCAGTAGAACAAAGCATTTATGATTATTATTTATGATTCTCCACAATGCATCCTGCTGGACAGGGCATTTCAAATCAAACGAAGACAATCGACCTTTGTTTCACTGAAAAGTACAACAAGTTTTGATTAAAACGATCCAATACCACTGTGTTGCTGCATAGCTTGCAACTTTAAGATGAGAGAATAAAATGTCATGTGCATTTTCCAAATCAACTCGGTACATTTTCTTGTTTTTGCAAATATATTGCTCATGGACTTTGCCATTTTTAAATGTCATAACAGTTGTCAGACATTTCCCACAAGCACAAGAATTTGGGTCCAAACCAAACCAAATCACTGGTAATGCTTTATGAAATATCAAAACAATTCAGATCTGAGAAAAGGCTTCAGTAGCGTCATGATAGGTCCATATTTGCATGCAAATGTACGGTATATTGTGTCACCATAAATTAAAAGTGTGAAGGTAGCGGCACACAGCTTTGCAATCAATATCTTTACCACTGGGGTGGCTGGGGACCATTAGCACCAATGAGCCGAGCAAAGTGACTGATGTGAAATGACAGGCTTTCACAGAAGCCGTCCTACCATCTCTCTCATCGTCACTCACGCACGCGCGCACACGCACGCATGCACGCGCGCACACGCACGCACGCGCACGCACGCACACGCACACGCACACACACACACACACACACACACACACACACACACACACACAGTGCAGCTACCCTCACTAGGCAACCACAACTGAGTTCACACATACCATTGTTTTGTTTTCAAAATCATCTTGATTCGGCCTGATCTGGATGGTTTACGAGGGTATTCATAAAGTGTCAAATAAAATAAATAAATAAATTACGTGATTTATTGGCAAACAAGTAGATCTTGCCATGCATATTCATAATCATCCAATTTCTGTGTGATTGGGTGCTGATCTACTTCACAAAACAACAACATCCCATTAAATCCTATGACAACCAGCAGCATTCAGTATGAAGTGACAGTTGACAGGCTACAATACCAAGGTACATTTGCTGCGAAATAGGAAACCTCCTGCACGGACACAATATGATGCAGCATAAGTCCAGGACACAAAGTAAATCCATCTAATGACTACTGGTCGTCTTTCATAGGGCGTTGCCTGACGCCTAATCACCATATCCCTTTCATACAGTGACATTGTGATCTCGGTATGGCACGTGTGACATTTTCAGCCTGTCAGGCATGATGCAGACGCAGTGGAGGGAATGGAAAACCCACCTAAAACTCTCTTTTATTTGCAGAATAGAAATTACTTCTCTTTTTAGGACTGACATGGATGCTGATTGATAGGCTAATACCCTGGCTTTGTATGCATTAGTGTTAGAAAAGTAATGAGATGACAAAATCAATGATTCTCTGAGCGCACAATTGATTTCTGTTTATAACATTGATCATAATGATCCCGAGTGGAGGTCAGAGGATATAGTTTTATTAACCACTAAAAGCATCCGCGCAGTTTGTTTACCACCAAGCCGAAATGAGTAAAAGACGGGCAGCAAACCAAATTTGGGGGACTTAACTAGCCTACTTACCAAATCAAACTTATTATTGTCATTATTATTGTTGTTGTTGTTATTATTACCACCGGTGTAGCAGCTATTGAGTCATGCTGTCAAACATTATAGGCTATGTTGTTGACACATTCCCCCTACCTCTCTCCTCCTGCTCTCCGCCCCGGGTCTGGTGATGAGCGCGGTGTCACCGCAGACCACGGCCGCGTCCTCCACGAACACGCAGTCCGGGAGCGCGTCGTCCGCGGGGAGCTCCAGCACCACCAGCCCGAGCCTCCTCCTCAGCACCTCCACGTACGCCTCATGCTCCCGCTGCGCCGCCGACAAGTCCACCTCCGCCGCGGTGATCCTCAGCGCCTCGGCGGCCAGGGACGCGGGGATGCCCCGCACGACGGCGTGGGTGAAATGACCGAAACCTGCCATTAAGCCAGCCATGTTTTCCTCCCCGGCGTAGTTGGCAACCTCAAATCTGGAAAATAGCCTTTTAAAAAAGAAAGGGGGGAGGGAGGTTAGAGAGAGAGAGAGAGGGGGAGAGAGAGAGAGAGAAAACCCAGCGAATGAATGAGAGGAAATACTATCACTTAACCCGACACTGGCTGGCTTGTTTGTTTGTTTGTTTTCCACTTACGGTACTTTGTTGGGGGTTGTTATTCTTTATTTACAGTAGTAGCCTTTACTAGTGTCTAGACTAGCCCCGCTCTGCTGGTCTCCAGCGACAGCGCTCCTCCGGTGACGCGCACCGACCACGTGCACGAGTATACCAGTGTGTCAGCAGTGAAGCGCTCAGCCCAACGAGCGACAGTCAGTGAGTAAACTATAGCTACTGTATACTATAAACTAGCTACTGTATACTATAGCATTTGATACACTGTATCACAAGCGAGTCCGAAAGTCTCTTACTTTCTTTCAGAGTTTAACAAGTTATAGTAAGTTGTCTCTCCACCCCCCCCCCCCCCCCCCCCAATAAATAAATACATCACTAGAATAATATTCCAATATGGCTCCTATAATATCCCTAGCCTAGTAATAAACTTTGTAGGCTAGTGAGTTTAGAGTGACTTTATCACACGTGGTATTTTCTATTGTACCACTATCCCTAGACACTTTTTTGCTGTG
>NC_139632.1:41825633-41828133 GCF_964638095.1 Poromitra crassiceps
TAGGAATAACTTACTGTCTTAACGGACAACGGTGCTAGTTTGTATTACTCAAATCAGCACATCTGCAACATATAGATACAGCTTAGACCAGACAGGGAAATGTTTTATTCACAAAATGAAACATGTACACACCTAGCTAGATGCAATGTCAATAAGCCTCTATTCCTGTGCCAACACTTTTTTATAAATACATCCTATTTGACTGCTGTGCTGTATGCAGGTCTTTACACAAAATATATGTCTAGTTGAAGAAGGATGCCTATAAAGATGATTGCATTTGTCTGTCCTACGGAAGATCTTACTTACAGTATGGGGAGTGTGAGAGGACAAGAATGTGAAAGAGAGGGCGCCGTGGTGTGTGTGTGTGTGTGTGTGTGTGTGTGTATGTGTGTGTGTGTGTGTAGGTATTCCTATTCCCCATGGTGCCATCATCTCAGGAAGGTTCTGGGATGGTGAAGCTGTCTGAATGGATGGAATGTTTCTCCAGACGTCCCAGAAGCACATTCTTCCACCGCGGGACCTCGGTTTGTCTTTTCTTGTTCCAGATTCACTCAATTATCCCCGACTGCTCTGAACATTCCGAACATTCCAGGAGCCCCACATTCCATTTTCCACTCCAGCCAGGACCCCCCCCCCCCCCCCCCCCCCCGCTTCCCCTCGACACCCACCCACACCTGCCCCCACCCAGACTTTTTTCCATCATTCCACATCATGGAATGGTCCAGAAAACACTCTGTTCTTTCTCTCCAGCCTTCTTCTCTCCATGCCGAGGAATTGAGGTTAGTTTAGATGAAGGAAAGCTCTCATAGGCGCACCTGGCTGGTAACATTCTAGAAATGAGTGAGAGCAGAGAGGCTCGTCCAGCTGTGGATGAAGCAGCACCACTTATTTGTCTGGTATGATCCGACTAATCATGGGGCTTCTGGACGTCTAAAAGTGACCCAGACATGCCTTTGAGGGTGTGTAGTCTAGCACAGCCGATTCAGACAAATTCATGATCCTAATAACTACCTGTAAAATATACAGATGACTCCCTCCTCAAAGGAAACCTCTCTATGTATGTCTTGTGTTGTGTTGTGTATGTCACCCCCGCAGCTGGGAATCAAACTCGGAACCTCCGGTATGGCAGGCTACCGTGACGTCTATCCTAAAATACTTTACCGCTGTCCAAAATGTCAAAGTGATCGGGCGATGTCGGCTATCTAGCATTTTTGGGCCTGTTTTGTTTTGTTTCAGCTCAAACATCAAGCGTCAGTCAGGTTTTGGTGTCTGTCGGCCCGTCACAATCAAAAGAGCAAAGGCTTCTTTCTAGAGCCATGAAATAAACAAATAAAGGTCGCACACTGTCGCTCCCGTTTGCTTCGGGTTAGTGTATCTTTTTTCACTTTTATATTCTTTCTAGAGACGCCATTTTGCACCAATCATACAGAGAGAAATCCATGGCATTGATTGATTGATTGATTGATTGATTGATAACTTTATTGAAACAATAATAGCAGGTAAGTACAGGACAAACTCAACAGTAACTTATTGCTCAAAAGGAATAAAACACAATAAAGCCCGAGGGCTTGTTTCCATTGTGGTCCTTGTAAGAGAGACCAATTCCTCCACCGACAGTATAGCAGCGAGTAGAGCACAATACAAAGCAATACAACATGTATTTTGAGTGAGGGGATTTTTTAAATGCACCCACCTTTTATTGAATGCAACAGGTTCACACAAAAATAATCACAATATTAATTGCCGCCCCCCCCCCCCCCCTTCTCCCCAATTGTTTTGCCACTCCCCCTGCTGTCCCGGTCGTTGCTCCACCCCCTCTGCTGATCTGGGGAGAGTTGGAGACTAGCACCATGCCTCCTCCGATACATGTGCAGGTCGCCGGCTGCTTTTTTTCGCCTGACAGCGAGGAGTTTCACCGGCGGGACGTATTGCACGGGAGGATGATGTTTTCCCCCAGTTCCCCTCCCCCCCCCCTGAGCAGGCGCCCCGACCGACCAGAGGAGGCACTATTGCAGCGACCAGGAAACACACCATTAATCCGGCTTTCCACCCACAGACACGGCCAAGTTGTGGCCTGTGATCCTCGACCGAGCCGAGCCAGAGGGAACAACACGGGGGGCTCAAACCTGCGACCCTCGTGTTAGTATTAGGCAGGGAATCTACCGCTGCACCACCCCCGGACGCCCCCAGTTAGAAATGTCTCTTGATATTTCCACTGAACTTTATAGCTGCCGATCATTTTTTGATCAAGGATGAAGGAGGTTCCTCTTTTATCTTTTTTGACTGAGTCTTTTAGATTCCTCAGATTCCTACAGTAAAGGGATTGGGATGTGGATGTCAGCCGATCCTATTTCACTAAGATTAATTTGTTCTCTTCCCGCTTTCACATACTGTACAAAGCCTTTGGGCGAGGCCCCAGCCACATCACTCTGATAGATATCTGGTGGGAGAGAGCTTAAGTACAGGTTCTGCCTTATATTACACATGTGGCAAGGCATTC
>NC_139632.1:41833133-42018133 GCF_964638095.1 Poromitra crassiceps
CTGAAAAACGAGAGCATATAAACTTCTAGAGTGGTTTCTTTGGCTTAATTATTTGGTGACAACATCCAACTGTTTCAGCCCCAGAAAAGAGAAGTTGCAATAAACCATCTATCTCTGCGACTTCCAAAGTGAAGTGAAGTCAATTGAACTTGAGTTGATAGATGTGAGAAGCAGAGGAGAAGAATGAAAGGGGGACGAAGAAGGGAAAAATGTGAGGCGGAAAAGTGTGTTCAGATGGGATGGGGGGGGGGGGGGGTCCATTTGAGAGAGAGAGAGAGAGAGAGAGAGAGAGAGAGAGAGAGAGAGAGAGAGAGAGAGAGAGAGAGAGAGAAAAGGTTTAGACAGGGTGGAGCTTAGGGCTTGGATGGAAAATGCGCCAAGAAACATTCCTGGCATAGTTTGGGAACAGTTCAGCAGGCAGCCCAGGAACGACGTCAGCTTCCCACTACGCTATATAAGAGCGGAGGTGGCCGGACCTCAGCAGACTGCAACCGCTTTACCAGGAGCTGCGACGCCTTCCAACGGAGCCTCTTTATTACTAGAGACTACCAAACAAATCAACAGAGACAGACCGAGGGAACAACTTATAAGGATTCCTCCCAAGACAGACTACCGATCTCTCAGAAAATCAAATTTGGGAACAGGATTTTTCTTGAATACGCACGAGAAAAAAACATCTATCCAAGATGTTGACGCTTACTGTTGTCGCTATCTTCGTTGGGAGTTTCAACGTGGTGAGTTGTGTCTTCATTTCAGCATGAAAGAAAACATCTCCGCATGCTTATAGCCTAGAGTTTGTGATCCAACAACAACGGGGAAAGAAATAGAACCTTCTTTTTTTTTATTACGGGATGAAGTGGGGCAGGGAGGCAAAGCGATAGTGTGGGGACATTAGGATCAGGATGGTGTGGGGATATTAGATATCAGATTTTGTGTGGCATGACTTGGAAAAGTTTCAGTCTTTAACAAGACTATTAGTTTGAGTCTTTATTAACGTGGGGTTTTCTCGTCGGCTGTACAGGTCCTCTCCTCCTCCTCCTCTTGCCCCGCCGTGTGCGAGTGTCCGCTGCTTGAGATGCCCAAGTGCGCCCCCGGTGTCAGCGTGGTCCTGGATGGCTGTGGCTGCTGCAAGGTCTGCGCCAGGCAGCTGAACGAGGACTGCAGCCGGACGGAGCCGTGCGACCACACCAAAGGGCTGGAGTGTAACTTTGGGGCCAGCTTCTCCGCTACCAGCCGTGGCATCTGCCGAGGTATGTTACCGCTTAATGAGCACCCAGCTCCCACACGAGCAGGATCCCTAAAATGTTCTCCTCGAGTTAGGCTTTGGAAAATGAGCAGTGTTTCTTTTTTTTTCTTTTCTTTTTTGAGAACCTGTGTGATTTCAACGCTGTGGAATGCAGCTGGGAGGAAACTTTAGTCTAACCCTCAAAGCACAGACAGCCCACTGTGGAGAGTAAAAGTGACTCCTCAGGCAGCCTCAAGAATTTCACAGTTTAACTGATCCTTATCCGGCAGCCATGTGATGTCTTCAGCAGAAGTCTCTCTGAGCGGGAGCAGGAAAGAATAACATTCCTTTCCTCTCTTTTTTTCCCTCCTCCTCCTGCAGCCAAGTCGGAGGGCAGACCCTGCGAGTACAACAGCAGGATCTACCAGAACGGTGAGAGCTTCCAGCCCAACTGTAAACACCAGTGCACGTGCATCGACGGCGCCGTGGGATGCGTGCCGCTGTGCCCGCAGGAGCTCTCCCTGCCCAACCTGGGCTGTGCCAACCCCAGACTGGTCAAGGTGGCGGGCCAGTGCTGCGAAGAGTGGGTGTGCGACGACGGCAAGGAGACAACAGACATCCTGGAGAAGCTCTTTGGCAAAGACACACTCACGGAGGAGAGAGAGCTCACAAACAGGAACGAGCTCATCGCCATCGTCAAGGGTGGACTCAAGTCTCTACCTGGTAAGGAAAAAAAACCGCTCTCTGGCAGCCATGTTTTTTTTCTTCCCCCGACACATGTTTTCCATTGTCTCCTTTTGGGAAACTCTTTGAAAATACGCAGCGGGTCTATGATGCTAACGTGATGTTTCCATGTTGCTAACGTGATGTTTCCATGTGTTCTTTGCATCACAGCGTTCAGAGTGCAACCCGAGGGCCACATGTTTGACAGACAGAAGTGCATCGTCCAAACCACTCCCTGGTCCCAGTGTTCCAAGACCTGTGGAACAGGCATCTCCACCAGAGTCACCAACAACAACAGCGAGTGCAAGCTGGTCAAGGAGACGCGAATCTGTGAAGTGCGGCCGTGCACCCAGTCACCCTATTCCAGTCTGAAGGTAAGCTTGAGCCAACATGACTAGAGATGATGGAAGGCGGCATTGCATGAGATCAAAATCAAAAGACATCTCTTCTGGGTCTGCGCACATGACTAAATGTTCCTCTCTCTGTTCTTCCTCCCACTACAGAAAGGAAAGAAGTGCAGCAGAACCAAGAAGTCCAGCCAGCCAGTCAAGTTCACCTACGCCGGCTGCTCCAGTCTGAAGAAGTACAGGCCCAAGTACTGCGGGGCCTGCGTGGACGGGCGTTGCTGCAGCCCCCACGACACCAGAACCATCCGCGCCAAGTTCCGCTGCGAGGACGGCGAGACCTTCAACAAGAACGTCATGATGATCGAGTCCTGCAAGTGCACCTACAACTGTCCCCATGCCAACGAAGCCTCCTACCCCTTCTACCGGCTCTCCAACGACATCCACAAGTTCAGAGACTGAGTGTGATTGGCAAAGACTGACCCATCCCCTAAGAAAGAGAGAGAGAGAGAAAGCAACCATGGCAGCCAATGGCAGTCCATGTGACTGCAGGGGTGTCAAATCGACCGCCAATCAACTACCAACTCCTTGTTGTAACTAGATTCCCAAGGAATTGTGGGCTTACATCATGAGGACTTAATGAAGTGCACTGTTTGCTGTGACTACATCAGCATTCTTAACTATGAATCGCTTCGTATTATGGAGCATCCTAGGTAGCTTCGTTATGGAGCAACATGTAATTAATATTTGTAAATGTATGTTAGTCATTGATATCAATTCGCGGTGTATATTTCGATCTTTAACATCAGACATGACCCCAAACTGCAGACTTGTGTGTGTATATGTGGGTATGCACTATGCACATGCGCAACTGAAATGAGTATACCTGATCCTGTATCCTAAGAACAAGACACCGGACGGAACCTCTCCACTTGTTTAACAAGTGTGTGGTTCCATTCCTTCCTGACGTGGGCATTTATGTTCATGTTTTGTGGCAGCTATTGAACTCCCTGACTCGATCCAAAAAGACAAAGCGAAACATGTCAAAGAATGAATGAATGTTTTTATTATTATTGTTATTGTTATTAATATTATTTATCGAAAAAATGTAGCTACTTTATTTGGATATTATGTGTCATACTGGAATAAATTGTAAATGATTTAATTTTATATGTTACAAATAAAACCGATTTATTTATGAAATATACCACCTGGGTTCGTTGTGTATCAATCGACCGTGCCAGGAGGACCGTGCAAACACATGACAGTACAATGCACACATTATGCACAGAGGCGAGGGGACATTATTTAAAGTGATTTTTTTTCCCCAGCGGAGACAATCCTTCGCTTATATCATCCTGTAGACACAACAGATTGTCAGACAGATATTGTGCAGGCCAGGCGGGGTCAGTCTGCTCTTATATAACACAACCTTGGGAGACTCCCCCTGACTTCTTCTTCTGTGCTTTTGGAATGGCATTTCTGAAGCTTGCTTTCACTTGATCTGGCTCGAGCCATACACTTGACTGATTCCGAGAGAAGAAGAAAAAGAGAGATTAAGTCCACGAGTAGCAGTGAGTATGGGACTATGAGTATGGGACTATGCCAAGAATCTTAAGTGCTGCTCTGAAAGGCCCTCGGATTAGACACCGTGCAACAAGGACAACGACCATTATTGTACACAATGGCTTGTATACAAAGAGCGTAAACCCCCGGGTGAGGCTTTTTTCACACAGCTCAAAAGCAATAGCAATTTGACCCAATTCATTAGCAGCAGCTGCTTTAAAAAGTGAATGAGTTGCATTGGCCTTCCGATGCCTCTTAACCTGCGGGGGTCTGCTAAGTAGCTGTAAACAGTCTTTGCAAAGTAGGGAGGGTCTTAAGTCTGCCTCCCGTGTTTCCGTTTAGCGGGGCATGAAGGGAATATTATGAGAGAGAGGACGAGGGGAAGGGCCGGAAACAGGGGTGACATAGTTGTCACTGTGGTCACGGAAACCTTCACGTTCCGTTTTCCAGCTACCGAGACGGTGTAGTACTACAGTCAGATGAACACCCCCCCCCCACCACCACCCCGACTCCAATCTGGTTATGTCACTTATTTTTTCTCACTTGAGCTCAAGTCTTTGTGGCGCTTGTACTCGCATTTTATGACCCCCGAGGTCTGTGAAACCCCTTCATACCCTCTTCTACGCCGACGGTATCATCGTGTGAAAATGTATCAACGTTAACGAGTATCGACGAGATTTGATCTGATGGCAGAGGCGCGCAGGCTTAGTGCAGAATCGCCATACAGTCGTTTGAATCGGGGTAAGTAGTAGTAGGGAGTGCAGAGCTGCAGGGGCAACAACAGGGATTATTTGTGTGTGTTGGATCCAGGTAGAGGGAGTGGCTCAGGAATGCAGCAGGAGCAGAAGGGGGCTCAGAGAAAGCAGACATCCTGATGGGCGGCAGATGTTGGAAACTATTTTCACTGCAACATGTTCACTTTGGCTGAGAGGCTTTTCTAAATATACACAAACACTCCCCAAGTCCTCGCCCGCATCCTGCGCACAGCACAAGGTGTTTTGTATCTGCTCACAAACAAGTATGAAAACGCTCTGCATCGGAGACCGCGATCGGCACCTCTCTGCATCGGAGACCGTGATCGGCACCTCTCTGCATCGGAGACCACGATCGGCACCTCTCTGCATCGGAGACCGCGATCGGCACCTCTCTGCCTCGGAGACCACGATCGGCACCTCTCTGCATCGGAGACGACGATCGGCACCTCTCTGCATCGGAGACCACGATCGGCACCTCTCTGCATCGGAGACCGCGATCGGTACCTCTCTGCATCGGAGACCACGATCGGCACCTCTCTGCATCACAACCTTCTTGGACGGCTGGTGGAAATAACGTCTTAACGGCGTGTGTTTTAATAGGAGGTTGAGCAGGACACGTTTGCCTTTGATTGAGCTGCATACCGCACAGGATGTTGCCCACTGAGCTTTTTTACAGATTGCTCACATGAAAGGCTTCTGAGGTTTTGACCTAATCACAAAGATGTGTGGCGGATCTGCCCCCTCGCAGCTCCCAGTTACAGTCCAAACACTTTGCAAGGGAGCTGTTTTTGCTCTTTCGAAAGTCTTTCTATTGCTTCCTAAGGGATGAAATTTCCACCCCGGCCCTTCGCAGTGTTGGAAAGTGCAAGCTGCAATCAGACCGTCATCTGTCTTGTTAACACAATGCAGCGAACGCCGTTATGTAACGGCATCTGTATGTTATGTGAGCGCTCTTGTCGGTCATCCGTGGCATTCCTCTCTAAATGTACGGAGCGGAGGGGAGGGGAGGGAGGGGGGCTCACAGTCGTTCTTCCTCAAGTTCCTCGGAAAGAAAACCCAGCGGTTACATTATTGTGAGAAATACGCGGTGGTGGTGGTGGTGGCCAGCAGCAGCAGCAGCAGCAGCAGCAGCAGGGCACAAACCTGTAAAAACTATTGCACTCCTCCGCAGACACACAGGCAAACAAGGCTCTCGCACACAGGCGCCCCTGCAATTAAATCACTCGGGGGCGACTACCTCATTCCCCCAAGCCAAAGTGTGTTTATATGACAAAGACATTAGCATTAAGGCCTCATTAAGCACTACGTAATGCGGTGCACCCAGAAGCTAACGGGGATGGAGAGTGGCCCATTACAGCATTCTGGAAGCTGCGGAGCACTGATGTCAGTTCTTTTTACAGCCCCCCTGTCTATAACCTCAGGTTGATATTCACTGTTAAAGGAAAAACCTGGGGGAAGAAGCAAGGAGGGGGGGGGGGGGTTGAGAGGCCGGCCACCAAGTCCAAATGGAGAACCTGCCTCAGCCTTTCAAAAAGAGCCCCATCTGCTGGCCTGAACAGGAAAATGCATGCTATTTATGAGAATACTCACCTGTATGTGAGAAGACCTCTTTGTCAATACCTGAGCTGCTAGGGTAACAATTAAGTCACTCACAACAGTTAAGCAAGTCGCAACTGAGAGTTGCTCAATGAGTTGCTCAATGAGTTGCTCAATGAGTTGCCAAGTTTATCAGTGATATAAATGTATCGCATCTCTACTAAGCTCAATAAAATAACATTATGACAGAGAGAAGAGAGAGAGAGGGGGGGGTCAACAGAATAGATTGCTACCATCTCTCTCAAAGGGGTTGCAGGCAGACTGTTGCAAATTCATAGTGCTACAAATGTTCTTGAATCATATTGTATTAAGAGGATACTCCATCACGCTTGAAGAAGTCACGATGTACGTACCCTCTCTGATGGTACTAAAAAAGCACAGAATTTAAATGAAATGCTACTATAAGTAGGCAAAAATGAAGTCCCATCGTTTATCCAGCCTGGACATAATTTCACACGTTAATCCCAGTGGGAGAGCTGAGAGAGAGGAAAAGAAAAGTCGTCGACTCGTTCTGTCTTCAGTTTGATACGTTTACAACAGTTGAGTTACTTTGAGTTTTGAGTCGCTCTGTCTCTGTGGTGTGAAACCACCAAAGCAGATCATTTGGTGTCTTATTCAGTTACAATGGAACAAAGATTCCGTGAGATGCCCCTTTGGGAAGGGTTCATCAGCACAGCCATGCCTGTGTTGAATAATATTATAAGCAAACTAAACTTATCTATCAAAAGAAACAACACAAAACTATCCAAAAGACTAAGATGTGCAGCTGAAATTGACTAAACATACAAAAAATGCTGCGTTAAATTATTTATTAGCTTATTACTCAGTAAACGTCCCAAAACAACTGTAAATGGTGATGTCAAGAACATCCAATTGCCAAATCCTGATAGGGTGTGGGACCCTCTGCTATTCAAGACCAAGTGCAATCAGAAAGAACAGCAAAACATACAAAGAAAACACACACACACACACACGCGCACACGCACACACACACGCACACACACACACACACGCACACACACACACACACACACACACACACACACAAAAGTGTAATGACATTGACGCAAGTCTGCTGTAACACCCCTAGATCCCCCATCTGCAATTACATAAGAATAACTGATGAGCAGGCTTAGGGGAAAATCAGACTCAATTCTCTCCCAGGCTGTTGGATTGTTACGTCTGTCTGTCCCCAGAGACATGCTGGCTACTGGACTGATTACGTCTGTCCCCAGAGACATGCTGGCTACTGGACTGATTCTTTGTTCAAACAAAGTCAGCATTGATGGGAGAGGCAGCAGCACTGAGTCTTTGGGCGTCTGCAGACCCAGCCCAACGGAGACAATGTTGGACAGAATCATCTGCAGAACCAGCCCAACAGAGACAATGTTGGACAGAATCATCTGCAGAACCAGCCCAACAGAGACAATGTTGGACAGAATCATCTGCAGAACCAGCCCAACAGAGACAATGTTGGACAGAATCATCTGTAGAACCAGCCCAACAGAGACAATGTTGGACAGAATCATCTGCAGAACCAGCCCAACAGAGACAATGTTGGACAGAATCATCTGCAGAACCAGCCCAACAGAGACAATGTTGGACAGAATCATCTGCAGAACCAGCCCAACAGAGACAATGTTGGACAGAATCATCTGTAGAACCAGCCCAACAGAGACAATGTTGGACAGAATCATCTGCAGAACCAGCCCAACGCTGGACAGAATCTTCTGCAAGAGGCCACATACCATCAATACTGGCTGAGCCAATGCTGCCATTTGCTGTGTTATTGTGAAATGTGTAAATTGCGGAAAATCCAAACTCATGATATGGTGCCACTATTGGCTGAATACCTTTTGTCACCCTCAAACTGACTGATTGAAATCAAGATATGGATTGACAACAGTGTAAACAAGAGTTTTACATATATTTTAAATATTAGTTTGTTACAAGAACGTTATTCTTTTCATTCTTTTTCTTTGACTTATTCAACTTTTAATTGCATGTGGAGACAGTGTGCGGGAGTTTATTCTTGTACTGTGTCGGGTCTTGCCCTTCTCCAACACACCTGTTGAGCCTAGGTGTGCGAAAGCTTTTTTCCTTCAAATATTAGATTGTTAGCATGAGATCTTTTCAAATCATATCATCTGATACTTGCAAACAGTATTTTCTAACAGCAAGTACTAGCCTTCGAGAATCATGTATGTATATACTTGATATATAAAAAAGTATGATTAGAATGGGGCTTTTAGTACATTTGGGACACCTACTGTACATGCAGATGGTTGTTTTTCCACAGTTAATTCAAACCAGCACCACAAGGATAATATAAAATGCCATTTTCTTGGTTATCATAATGTGCTTTGAACTGAAGTCAGTCCACTGCCGTCCAGTTTGCAGCTGTGGATTTCTGCTTACGTTTCTATGCAATTCATGAAGGTGACAGAAGTGATGCATTTTCCTACACTCTTGTCTCCCCCATGCTGGTTTCCACTGCGAGGCTAACACTGGGCTAGTGAGGCCTTAGTCACTATCTGTTTCCACTGCGAGGCTAACACTGGGCTAGTGAGGCCTTAGTCACTATCTGTTTCCACTGCGAGGCCAACACTGGGCTATAGTGAGGCCTTAGTCACTATCTGTTTCCACTGCGAGGCCAACACTGGGCTAGTGAGGCCTTAGTCACTATCTGTTTCCACTGCGAGGCTAACACTGGGCTATAGTGAGGCCTTAGTCACTATCTGTTTCCACAGCGAGGCCAACACTGGGCTATAGTGAGGCCTTAGTCACTATCTGTTTCCACTGCGAGGCTAACACTGGGCTAGTGAGGCCTTAGTCACTATCTGTTTCCACTGCGAGGCCAACACTGGGCTATAGTGAGGCCTTAGTCACTATCTGTTTCCACTGCGAGGCTAACACTGGGCTAGTGAGGCCTTAGTCACTATCTGTTTCCACTGCGAGGCCAACACTGGGCTATAGTGAGGCCTTAGTCACTATCTGTTTCCACTGCGAGGCCAACACTGGGCTATAGTGAGGCCTTAGTCACTATCTGTTTCCACTGCGAGGCCAACACTGGGCTAGTGAGGCCTTAGTCACTATCTGTTTCCACTGAGGCCAACACTGGGCTATAGTGAGGCCTTAGTCACTATCTGTTTCCACTGCGAGGCCAACACTGGGCTATAGTGAGGCCTTAGTCACTATCTGTTTCCACTGCGAGGCCAACACTGGGCTATAGTGAGGCCTTAGTCACTATCTGTTTCCACTGCGAGGCTAACACTGGGCTATAGTGAGGCCTTAGTCACTATCTGTTTCCACTGCGAGGCCAACACTGGGCTAGTGAGGCCTTAGTCACTATCTGTTTCCACTGCGAGGCCAACACTGGGCTATAGTGAGGCCTTAGTCACTATCTGTTTCCACTGCAAGGCCAACACTGGGCTATAGTGAGGCCTTAGTCACTATCTGTTTCCACTGCGAGGCCAACACTGGGCTATAGTGAGGCCTTAGTCACTATCTGTTTCCACTGCGAGGCCAACACTGGGCTATAGTGAGGCCTTAGTCACTATCTGTTTCCACTGCGAGGCCAACACTGGGCTATAGTGAGGCCTTAGTCACTATCTGTTTCCACTGCGAGGCCAACACTGGGCTATAGTGAGGCCTTAGTCACTATCTGCCACCCAGTTCCCCCCCCCACACCATTTGTGTGACTAGTTAGAATCTTTTCATCCTGCATTGTAAACATTTAGAGTGTGGCCCTGCCATGGAAAAGTGGCTAATGTAATGAGTGGCAACTATGACTCCAGGGTTCATGCAGAGTCTGCCTGCTGCTCTTGTCCCAGACTGCAATAAAGTCAACACACACACACGCACACGCACGCATGCACGCACACACACACGCACGCACGCACGCACACACACACACACACACACACACACACACACACACACACACACACACACACACACACACACGTATATAAACTAATTTTGTTAGTGAGGTCTGTGGATGATTTAGATGGATACAAGCAGAACTAATAAGTTAAACTGACGTAGCAAAGAGGCAATATGGTCGGCGAGTCTCGTGGGGCGACAGCAGGTGTTCTAAAAATGACTTCACCGTGATAACTGAAACAAGTGAGAGGACTGGAGGCAGATAATAGCGGGAGAATAACACACACACACACAACAGGCACTTTCTCTAGGTCTGGACTGTCAGGAGAACAACACACACACACACACACACACACACACAACAGGCACTTTCTCTTGGTCTGGACTGTCAGGTTGACACAAGACAGACAAAAAAGGGGAACGAGTGAATCACTGGGGATCAGTCTCCAAGGTGACTGCAGTGACAACAACATGCTGCTCTGTTGATCCCAAGCACAGCCAGGGCGACGTGGCTCCACCAAGGCCCTGAGGAGCATCCTCATGCTCAAACTGTCCCGAGGGGGCAACTGCAGTTACTTACAAAGATACAGGCTCGCATGGACCATGTATGCTGTGATAATGGATTGATGAGGAAAGTGTGTGAACAAACGAGAAGTTCACAAAGGCATCTAATGGACATGCTGGTCATTTCTTCCACTAAAGAAAACCTGTGGGATTAATCAGTTACACTGTCTCCACATTTCATAATAGCTCTAAGAGCGCCACAAAGAGCAGGCAATAGGAAACCAATATGGTGGCCATTCTCCAAACCGCATTCCTGTTTAGAAAAAGCAGATGGCCCCATTTATCGATAATTCTGTATTCTTGGAACAGTCGGATAAGGTGAAATATCAGTCAACTCAAACTCAAAAGATGAAATATGCATGCAAAATTGTCGGTTGGGTCGCAGATGAAAGAAAAGTGTTTGATTTTGAGAACTGTAAATGTTTTCGCATAGGCTACATTTTTGTGTGTCTTGCTTGATAAATGAAATAAATGAATTCGAAATGTGCCTAATGACAACCATTCATTGTGCCTTGTGGATATGGGGATAAGATCAGGCTGTGGAACCATGGTTTTCTGCTTCAGTACCTGCCTTTGCAGAGGCAGTGTTCTGCTTACGACGTGAAGCCATTTTCTGTATAAAGCCATAAGACGTGTGTCCCCGAAGCCGCGCTCGTAAAAGCACAGCAGTGCAATGCAGTACAATTGAACCCTGACCACCAAATCAAAGCAAATTATGTGCAAACCAACTTCAGAAATATCAAAGGGCAATTTAGTTAAATGAGGGGCATTATTTCAATGCCCCGTGGTCCCAACAGACTAAAAACAGCTCTGATTGACTTTTAACAGCAAGCAGAAATAAACGCTCTGCTTTTGTGTGGTTGCATTGAGTGACTTTATTGAGATAGACAATTAAGGGAACTGCTAAAACAAAAATGGGTGGTAATTGAACCCGGGTTAAACCACGCCAAAAGAAAAAGAAACAGATGTGCGTGTAGGCCAGAGGGTTACCCTGCTGTACTTTCATCCAGTTGGTGACGTCACTTTGGCCAAACTGTAAATGGTAGAGCGGTTTCGCTTTGCTATAAAGGTACATTGTACCTTTAAAAAACACAACACCAAATAATTCCAAAACAAATCTTTTCCTTAATAGCCTGCCCTGTTCTAGACTAAAAGTCATGCCAATTGTGAACTATGTGAATCATTGTGTTTGCTGGAAGAAGGGGGGAAAAAAAAATCAAATTTCTCCGTTTGTAGATGTTTCAGCACAGACAGAAATAGAGCTACCTGTCGACACTTGGCAGTGAAAAAGAGGACCCCTTTGAAAATGTTTTTTCCCTAGCCAAAATTGAGCCTAACTTTGGAGCGTTATTTAGCCACTTCCTGACAAGCAACCATGACAGGCATGGTTGGTACTAATCGATGCCTTGGGTCATCTAGTTTCATAAGATACCAGAAACCTCACGCTGGCTTTCAAACTGAAGCCGCTACAGCAGGGATACTCAACTTGCTTTGCCCGGGGGCCACTTTGGTGAAATGATAGAAGGCCAGGGGCCAGTTAATAAACAAACAATATACATTTTTCTGTAGCGGATTGTAGGTTTTTGGGGTGTCAGCCGGAGTTTAGTCTGACAATGTTGCGCACACCGGATAGTTAGGTTTAGTTAGGTTAAGTACATACATAAGTGCCTGGGTAGCAAGCAGACGGCGGTAGGCTATTTGACAATTTAGCAGCTAAATCATAGATTATTGAAAGATATTCCATATTCCAGGCTGAAATGCTATAACAGAAGTGGAGTATTGGCCAGAATGACATGAACATTTGGACACTTATTCAGTGGGTATCTTGCATGTTGCGTTCAGGTGCACTGTAAAACTGCAATTCCATCGCAGGCCACACAGGGGGCGCCCGCGGGCCGCAAGTTGAGTATCACTGCGCTACAGCCTCTGAAAGACAGTAAACCTATCGAGAATCGGACCAAATACAGTACAGTACCATCATGTCACCTAACTTTGCCGGCCACCATGAATGGTCCCGACTGAGGGGCCGCATTTGGGGAATCCCTGGTCTAATTGGCAGTAAACAACAGTAGCGTGTTAATGGACAGCACTGGCGTTATCACACTGCTGTGTTAAAAGCAACAATGTAACGGTAGCGTGTTAATGGACAGCACCGGCTTTGGCAACAATGTATAGCTGGCGAGAGACGGCCTAGCGCAGCCTGTAGAATGCTCTGCCCTCCTACAGACACACAGGACGCTTCAGTCAGTGGCATTATAATCAAGAGGCAATCAGAGGGGAAATTAGAGGACATGGCACTCCGATTGCAAATACAAGACCTTTGCATGGATCCTTCTTCTTGGCTTTGCATTTAGGAAGAAAAAAATGTGTGGAAACAATTTAGCTTACCACCACTGTAAATCTGCCCAGGGATCCTAATGTAAAAGGCACAATAAAAAGCAATAAATTGGGAGAAATCTTTCCAGCAAACAATAAAAATATCTCTGCCTTGAGGTGATGATGCCTATTTAAGCTGATTGTATGGATTTGAGTGAAGGCCCAACGGGATGTTATAGAAACACAGGGACAAGAAAAGTGCACAGCAAAACATTAGATAGGCATTAAAATAGCACTTGTAGGGCAAGTAGGAGAAGTTGGAGCCTCTGGCTTCTTCTCCCCGGGATGCAAACAGGGATGTGAGATCATTGCCCCTCCCTGTGCAAAAGGGTGGAAAATGCGTCATCAGAGGCCACACATCAAAGAAGGCCCATCCATAGGGGTTAACATCCAGAAGAGGGTACCAGGGGTTATAAAAACACATCCATACATTACACAGTCCCCACCAGTGAGCTACACGTCGTTATTACTGGCACTCGGTCGCCGTTATGAAATGACATTAGGTTAGAACAACAATGTATGTATAGGAAGCGCATACATAGATACAGCAGGGGCACACAGAGAGGTGTCAGAAAGACTAGCACATTAACATTGTTTTTTAACGGTCTTGGATCGCGGTGATGGTGGGGTAGAATAGAGTTGCGTTTCCTTATTTTCAACTAAAACCAATGGTCAACAAGGCATCACGTTAAATAATATGTATTCATGGGGAAGATATACCATCAACTGCCATGTATCTCAAACTGCTCCCTGAATTGCTAACACTAATGTAAAAAAAAAAAGACTATACAATTATCTCTTGAGAGGTAAGTGGCATGGTGGGTCTCAGCAGCATCTCATTGTGAGCTATGAACATGCAACACAAACAAAAAGAAATGCAAAAAAGCGATCTCCCAAAAAGATTGTCTTTATTTAAGAAAGCATGTTGTCAAACATTTTCTGAACATAAAACGATGATAAACACAACATCAACATGGTTCTATATGCAATGATATTCTTATTTGATCAGAAACCGACCGTCCATTACAATCTAGATAAAGGCACTGAAAACCTTCTCGGTTTGCATTGGCCTATCGTATGCCAACACAAGACTAGCTTCCTGTCAGAATCTGTCTGCCTCTTCCTTCCTGTCCTCCTACTTATCTGCAACAGGGTCTTTCTCATTCCTATCCACGCTCGTCAGCAGCTGACTCACTCTGCTGGTGGCAGTGACGGGTATGAACAGGCTTGAGCGGAGTGTCTTCCTTAGTCATGCTGACCTCGGACAGTCACACTGTCACCAGCAGAACCAGCAACGTGCTGGTTTATGCACTGACCCCTGCTGCTGACACCAGTATCATCATCATCATCATCATCATCATGGTTGCCCACACGCTCTGCTAGCTCATCTTCATTTGCTTTCATGGCAGTTAAAACATTAGCGTGGACTTTGGTACCTTCACCACCAGTACAGCTCTTAATAACTCGGGTATCTTCTTCAACCTTTCCTTCCTCATCCTCTTCATCACTACTGTCCATGATCTCTCCCTCCTCCATCTCCTCCTTCCCCGTTTCCCTCTTGGCCCTTTTTTCCTTTGGGGGTTCAATTTCAGGACTGGTCTCTCGGGTTCCCGGCCGGACACCGGTTCCTCCTGGGGTGCAAGATGATGGTGGAACTTGGGTCACCTTCTTCTTCTCCTGGTCCTCCCCTTGTCGCTTTGTTGCCAAAGTGTTGCAGGTTGACGCCGGTTCAGCTGAAACAATACCACCCCAGTTACAATACACCCACTTGAGCATGAGTGGCCAGTCCAAGGCTATTGCAAAAGCAGAAATCTCACAATTTCCTAATATACTAGGGCTTGCATCTAATGATTATTTTCATTATCGATTAATCTGTTGATTATTTTCCTCGACTAATCGATTACGGTAGTCGTTTGGTCTATATATATTTTTTTTTTTGGGGGGGGGGATAATTATAGATAATTTCCCCTCTGTAGGTCAGGTTGTGTCCTGACCTACAGTACACAAACCAAATATTATAATCAGTTTACTGTTATAGAAGGCTAAAGAAACCAGAGAATATTCACATTTAAAGCCCCAATCAGTAACTTTTTCACCTTAATATAACAGCTTTTTAGTCATTGAAGATGGTAGAGTGACTTGTAACAGGGAGAATGTCACCTCTATTGGTCACACAGCGCCCTCCAAAGGCCTCTCCTGGGACTAAGCAGTTTGGTGCCTGCGTCCCGGGAGGCAGGCAGGCAGCATGCGCTATACAGCGGGAGCGTTGTGTTCATGAAAATAAGGAAGTAACTCGGTGCGGATTTGCTACGAAAATGACGTTTCACGTAACTATGGATTATTATTTCATCACGTGGTGAGTACCATGTCACAACATGTACATAGAGCTTTCTGCCGCTGTGTTTTGTTGACTTTGAACGGCGATATCGATACCGATGCTATTGCACCCAGAGGGCGCAGTTTCTCCAATAGCAAAACTGGGAAAAGTTGCTGAATGGGGCTTTAAGATCTGGAATGACAGAATAGACAGGGACACCGTGAGAGAGACAGACAGAGACAGTACAGACAGGGACACTGTGAGAGAGACAGACAGAGACAGTACAGACAGGGACACTGTGAGAGAGACAGACAGAGACAGTACAGACAGGGACACCGTGAGAGAGACAGACAGAGGCCATGTCCACACGGAGACGAGTTTAGGTGTATCCGCTAAAGTTTTTTCTCATATAGACGTTTCGTCCAGACGGAACCAGGGTTCTGGGAGTATACGTTCTGGGAGTATACGCTAATTTTTGAAACCGGGTCCCAGAGTGAATAAATCTGAAGACGCCACCCTTGCATTTCCATGTTTACAACCCATACGCATCTTTCCTGAACCAATGACGCCATAGCCCCACCTCTCTCCGCCAGCAACAATTACAGTGCACTAGCGTTCGTGCTGCAGCAGCTACTGAGCCTGTTAGGGCTCTTGCAGCTAAATATAATGCTCCTGTGTACAACATCCTCAGGGCTCCACAGCTGACTCTTCTCATCCACTCCTCCCCTCCCTTCATCGGATATTTCCCAGAAGGCTTAGCGGCGGCTAAGTTTTTACAATAACACAAACAAAATCAGGCTAAACGTGTTGGATAGAAATAATATTCATTTTTAATACAACATGCAATTCTGGAATATTTTAATATTGGACAAAATGGAATGAAATGAAATGTAAACCCTGAGTGTAACGGACATACTCGGGATGCTCTATATATATCCCTCGCAAATACAACGTGAATAGTGAAGTGAGAGGTTTGACGACCACACGTTGCACTGTGACTGTACAGCGCCACTTACCGGCCTGGCATATACACTACGGCGGCTTCAGTGGTATTCATGTGGATACACACATTTCTTGAAACGATTCCGTGTTTATGGAAAACCTTTCTTAAACGAAAACAAAAAAGATAGCTTCCGTCTCCGTGTGGACATGGCCAGAGACAGTACAGACAGGGACACCGTGAGAGAGACAGACAGAGACAGTACACACAGGGACACTGTGAGAGAGACAGACAGAGAGGGACACCGTGAGAGAGACAGACAGAGACAGTACAGACAGGGACACCGTGAGAGAGACAGACAGAGACAGTACACACAGGGACACCGTGAGAGAGACAGACAGAGACAGTACAGACAGGGACACCGTGAGAGAGACAGACGGTCTCAGTCAGTTTGATAATGATGATGCTATGGTTTGGCTACATAAATAAGGCGGTGTGCCAAGCCATTAGTTATGCAGTGAAGTAGGGCGGACATGTGTGAAAGAAAGGCTGCGGGTTAGGAACTGCTAAATGACATTTGTGAATTATAAGCAATTAATCCCCCAAATGATCTCCCCACAAATGATAAAGCACATGCAAAAGATGTGTATGGAACGATGCGCAAAATAAAAGGGTCAGTTGTTTCAAATTCCAGACACAGCAGGCCAACATTTTCTTTTGCCTGAATCCTTACACACGTGTCTCATGTTGGGGCTGTGATATGATTGATTCATGTAAAAACAAAAACCTTCAAATGAGAAAGCGGTGGCAGTCAAACAGCTTCATGCTGTGTGTGAGTCAGACAAAGCAGACACAGAGACCAGTGTGACATGCCAGCACCAGCTTATAGCGTTTAGTTTACGGCATGAAAAGGCTATTTTACAACCAGAGTCCAAATGAAAAAGAATGTCTGTGGACGAGGAAAATGCACGACAGAAATGCTCTCAAACAACTTTGCCCAAATCATGAGTCAGCCTTGGTTTAGCTGCATTTGGCTCAGAACAGTGAGCGATACGGCTCGGAGCCTGCTGGGCCCTCGACACTACGTTATTAATTGGACACACAGCTGCCACAGTGTCCGATGACTCTTTATCACTTCCTCACCGGCTTCCCGGGTCGTGGCGTGTGCAGTTATCAGCATGTTTCTATGGCTAACAGTAGCTTAGTTAGCACCAAGGTCTTATCACTCAAAACACATACACAGGCTAAAATGACCTCCCTCCTCATTCAGCCTGTCTGGCTCTGACTGACAGTATAATGATACAGGGTTCCCGAGTAGGAACAAACAGCTGCATGCTTCTTCATGATATGCGCTCCTCCTTTGTCAAGACTGACGCATCTCTGGGCGCTCACTTCCTCACACTGGAAGAGAGACTGACCAATAGACTGACACATCTAGGCGCTCACTACCTCATAGGACTGTCACTTTTTCGCAAAATAAAGTTAGAACAAACTTTAATTGCCCGCAAAATCTTCGAATACATTCAAAGTTTTTTGGTTAATTAAAAAAAAAAATTTTTTTGCAGGCCAGGCCACCAGGCATGGGCCCGACGTGTTAGCTTGGACGCTCACAGTCACAACACTGCCTCACAAACTTGGCTGCATCCAACTCGAGACAACTTTTCAGACCCTGGAGACACTCTTTCTCAGAAGAGACTAACGCGACAAATCTGTAGACTTTTTCTGACATGGGATTAACATTACCAGCAAGCAGCAGTTGGTTAATTTTGGTTAATTAAAAAAATAAATAAAAATCGAACAGGTCAATTATACATTCGAACATGCCCTCCTCCCCCACATTCAAAGTTAAATTCGAATTTCGAATAAAAAGTGACAGCCCTACTACCTCACACTGGAAGAGACTGACCAATAGACTGACACATCTGGGCGCTCACTACCTCACACTGGAAGAGACTGACCAATAGACTGACACATCTGGGCGCTCACTACCTCACACTGGAAGAGACTGACCAATAGACTGACACATCTGGGCGCTCACTACCTCACACTGGATGAGAGACTGACCAACAGACTGACACATCTGGGCGCTCACTACCTCACACTGGAAGAGACTGACCAATAGACTGACACATCTGGGCGCTCACTACCTCACACTGGAAGAGACTGACCAATAGACTGACACATCTGGGCGCTCACTACCTCACACTGGAAGAGAGACTGACCAATAGACTGACACATCTGGGCGCTCACTACCTCACACTGGAAGAGACTGACCAATAGGTGAGAGAAGCCACAGGCCAGCCTCCCATTTTCTCATCCACCTCCTTTTTCGGGACATTTCACAATTCATGTCGTCGCTGCTCCACTGTCGGCCATCTTTGATCCTCTTTTTGGCTGCAGCTGAGGTTAGGCTGGTGCATGTGATGCTGTGCAGAACACAGTCGTTTCCGCTGGGGTAGCATGTTGCCATAGTGACAAATAAGGGGACAGGGAGTCTTAGAGTCTCTGTTGGAGACAGCAGGACATGATACAACACTACTGGAATGAAGGGGGGGGGGCAATTTGGGGGCTAAATAAGCCGAGACTCATGTCATATCTCCACCCTTTTTAGTTTGGTTATAGAAAAAAACTGGCGTTAAAAATCAGCAGGAAGGTGAAAAAAAATGAAGCAACAGATTAAGATTAATACAGTGATGAAAGTGATTTTTGCTAGATGCATTTAGTAAATTAAGTGTTGGTTCAGAGCATAACCTTCGAGAAATTCCAGTATCTTACTGTTAGCAGCACAAGCCACTACAGCAGAATACAGTAGTGCCAAATGAAGGTGGATGAGAGGGTGTTACCTGGTCCTTTCAGGGGGTAGTCCTGCCAGTGGTCCCTGAGGACGACATGCAGCACTGGATACTCTATCAGTGTTTTGTAGCTCAGGTTGTCCCTTAGGCTCTTCCCCGTGTCCAGCTCATGGTACCTATTTTAGACAGATAATGAGAAACGAAATAAGCAAAGAGCCGATTAAAAGACTGGCAATGGAAGTACAGTCAACAGAAATATAGATAGCCAGCTATTGCAAAAGTGGTTCTTTGGCTATAATAGGCTACATGCACAACTTTTTTACTTCCTGAAATTAGTACAGCTTCTTTATTTCCTGTCCTACACTATTGGATGAACTGATTAATCAGGTGTGCCTGATCATTGTTGTGACTGCAGCACACCTGACATTAATCAGTTCATCCAATAGTGATGACAGGAAATAAAGAAGCTGTACTCATTTCAGGAAGTAGTGGAGTTGTGCATGTAGCCCATTATAGAGGGACTTGTAATGTCAAGGTTTTAGATGCTAGGCAGCAGCAGCAGCAGCGGCGGAGCAATAACTGCTCAACTGTTGTTGCGATCCTTCACTTCGCAAAAAGTGCAGCTCTCTCTTTCCAGCAGCCTTGCGGCCGGCGAGTCGATGGCTGAGAGACTCTTTCGAGGATTGATGGAGGGGAGATGTCATGGCTTGGCACGGTTAAGGCCCGGCTTAGTTGAGCCCCTCTTCGTCTCAAGACATGGAAACAGACTTTAGCGAGAGTCAATAACAAGCCTCACAAACAGCCCCTCGCCCTCACTGTGCTCCTCACAAACACGCCGAAGCAGCTGAAGCAGCTCCTCGCCCTCACTGTGGCTCCTTCTGTGAGATGACATCACTCGAGTCTTGTCTCCGAGCGGTCCTGTCATGCGTTAGAGACGGTCGTAAATCACCGGGCTAAATGGTTAACGGGACTCTTGGGAGACATGGGTCGCCTCGACACTTTCGACCATTTCAAACCCCCGTCCGGCTTAGGCTGTCGTCACTCAAGATCCACAGCGTGATATAATTCTGATATATAGCCGGTGCCCCCCCACCGACTGGCCGAGTGGGCCGACAGAGTGGGGGGCTTGTGAGAGAGCCATTGTTTGCTTTGCTAACAGGACAGGCGGACGGAGAAAGCAGGCAGACACCCACTCCCCAAAGCCAATCAAAGCACTGCGCTGAAATCGGACATTTACAGGTCTTTACTGGTGGGGCCAGGTTCCAAGAAAGCCTCCCCCACGTAGAAGAGTTTCTCTGGGGTGGGCCAAGGATCATCTCGCATAATCCCACAAGTCAACAGCAATATCTGTTGGCATTTCCTGCAGCACAGGGTAAAGGAGAGAAGAAGAGCTACTCTGTGGACTGCAGCACAGGGTAAAGGAGAGAAGAAGAGCTACTCTATGCCTACAGCACAGGGTAAAGGAGAGAAGAAGAGCTACTCTGTGGACTGCAGCACAGGGTAAAGGAGAGAAGAAGAGCTACTCTGTGGACTGCAGCACAGGGTAAAGGAGAGAAGAAGAGCTACTCTGTGTGGACTGCAGCACAGGGTAAAGGAGAGAAGAAGAGCTACTCTGTGGACTGCAGCACAGGGTAAAGGAGAGAAGAAGAGCTACTCTGTGGACTGCAGCACAGGGTAAAGGAGAGAAGAAGAGCTACTCTGTGGACTGCAGCACAGGGTAAAGGAGAGAAGAAGAGCTACTCTGTGGACTGCAGCACAGGGTAAAGGAGAGAAGAGCTACTCTGTGTGGACTGCAGCACAGGGTAAAGGAGAGAAGAGCTACTCTGTGGACTGCAGCACAGGGTAAAGGAGAGAAGAAGAGCTACTCTGTGGACTGCAGCACAGGGTAAAGGAGAGAAGAAGAGCTACTCTGTGGACTGCAGCACACAGGGTAAAGGAGAGAAGAAGAGCTACTCTGTGGACTGCAGCACAGGGTAAAGGAGAGAAGAAGAGATACTCTGTGGATTGGGTAAAGGAGAGAAGAAGAGCTACTCTGTGGACTGCAGCACAGGGTAAAGGAGAGAAGAAGAGCTACTCTGTGGACTGCAGCACAGGGTAAAGGAGAGAAGAAGAGCTACTCTGTGGACTGCAGCACAGGGTAAAGGAGAGAAGAAGAGCTACTCTGTGTGGACTGCAGCACAGGGTAAAGGAGAGAAGAAGAGCTACTCTGTGGACTGCAGCACAGGGTAAAGGAGAGAAGAAGAGCTACTATGTGGACTGCAGCACAGGGTAAAGGAGAGAAGAAGAGCTACTCTGTGGACTGCAGCACACAGGGTAAAGGAGAGAAGAAGAGCTACTCTGTGGACTGCAGCACAGGGTAAAGGAGAGAAGAAGAGCTACTCTGTGTGGACTGCAGCACAGGGTAAAGGAGAGAAGAAGAGCTACTCTGTGTGGACTGCAGCACAGGGTAAAGGAGAGAAGAAGAGCTACTCTGTGGACTGCAGCACACAGGGTAAAGGAGAGAAGAAGAGCTACTCTGTGGACTGCAGCACAGGGTAAAGGAGAGAAGAAGAGCTACTCTGTGGACTGCAGCACAGGGTAAAGGAGAGAAGAAGAGCTACTCTGTGGACTGGGTAAAGGAGAGAAGAAGAGCTACTCTGTGGACTGGCATACTTAGAAATCTCCTTGAGCAACATATCTAAACACAGGGGGGAAAAGTGCAGAAAAAGTTACATTGTTGTAGTCAAGTCACTACAGTATATCTCGAGTCCAAGTCCAGTCTCAAGTCCCCAGTCCCCCACACATCACGGTGCCCAACACTGCAGAGGTATGCAGGGTTTTTCCTGGCTCAGAATGGACCTTTGGGGGGTGACTACACACGACAGTAAGCATGATGGTTCCGCATAAAGACTGGCCTTCTGGAGGCATGTATTTTTAAAGTACTCAAGTTTCACACTTGATTTCAGGCTACAAATGTGGGACTTTATGAAATTCTCTGAAATGATACTTTAAAAAGGCTTGATTTGGAGTAAATATGCAGTTAGGGTTGTCGTAGTCTGACTGGACAGAAGCAGAAGCAGTATAAGCTCTGCCATTGGCTACGACCATTTCAGTCGGAGTGGAAGGGAAATCCCTTTCCGCTCCCTGCGTGTTACCGCTCTCAAATGCCTCTGCCGCTGTGAAACAAAAACAACGCTAGCTAGCAAGCTAGCAACCTACAAGCTAGCAAGCTAGCAACCTACAAGCTAGCAAGCTAGCAACCTACAAGCTAGCAAGCTAGCAACCTACAAGCTAGCAAGCTAGCAACCTACAAGCTAGCAAGCTAGCAACCTACACGCAGAAAATGGCAAGTTTTGACAAAGATTTGGATTGTGCAATAAAGCGGGCCATAAAGCAGGCCTGCTTGGTACTTTTGACGGATAGTTGCAAAGAGTATTACATTTTCTTTGTCATGGAGCAGTACTAATGATGTACGTAGTGAACCAATTTTTAGCTGGTAATGAACTCAGCTCAATCTCATATGTATAAAGTTTAGCAAGATGCTTAGTTTAGCTTTTTAATTTAACATTTCCACTTGGAACAAGAGGGTGGAACAAGCATGCGGCAGCAATGCAACCAGCACATAAAAAGTGGGATTTCTACAATGACATCGGTTTACACTGTGCATACCAGATCAATATTGCTATTCCTGTTTCACGTGTTGTTTTTCTCTCTATTCTATAGTATATTTGGATTTTGTGTGTGTGTGTGTGTGTGTGTGTGTGTGTGTGTGTGTGTGTGTGTGTGTGTGTGTGTGTGTGTGTGTGTGTGTGTGTCAATATACAAACTAAACTAAAACATACATATTTGTAAACAAAAGAGCAGGAGGGGTTGGTAGCTACTCCTTGTGGTGTGGATAGGTTTGCTGAAACATGGCTGGCTGGCTGGGCCAAAGAACACGCACACATCTGGTCTCTATATAGTGTTCTAGTGAATGAACAGAGGGCAAGACTGCTGTTCTCTCCTTGGGGGTTCCCATTGTTTTCCCTTCCACTGCTGATATGGCTGAAAAAACGTCATTACGATTCAAATCAAAGTTTTAATTTTGCCCCTGAATAAAAGATGAAATATGTCTTTATTGTAAGAATATTTCAATCGTGAGAGACCGGTCGGTAAGGTTTAGCAAGAGACTTTATTTAGCAAATGGCATGCGTGGCGAGTACTTTGGCAAACAGCTGCATGCGACCGTTCCGGGACTACGTATTGTCATCGAAATCCGAAGTGATCCACATGGATAATAACCACTTGGAACCAACCCGGATCGATCCGCGTGAGGCAAGTGGTGAAATGACCGGTTCAGTGAAACGACAGCTTCGGAGGATGGCTTCAGCGGGAACGAGCAGCCGTGATGCCAACTGCTGCTATGATCCGCCGGAGTGGGGGGGGTGACGTAGAACCCTCGCTATATATACTAGGAATAACTGACGTCACAACTGACGTCATACTGGACGGGATGAACAGACGACAACTGACGTCATGCTTGGGCTTGACCGACGTCACGGGCTGATCAGGTAACGTGAATATGGCGGCCTTCCTGCTTGAAATTTGGTATGGAAACCTCACAACTGTAAAAAAAAAAAAAATTACAAAACAGACAACAAGCGGGAGTCAAATCATTCACTTGTCTTATTTCTCAGCACTATAACTATCTTTCAATCAGAACAAAACCAAGCAACAAAAGCATGTTCTCTCCCTTCTTCCGATATGGCCTGAAAGCTCCAGAAACGCAGCAAGCAGCCAGCAAAGTAAAGAACAAAGTATGAGCAACACCACACAGCTATCAAACTGATGATGATCGGAAATGTCATGATGATTGTCACGCAGCTATTCAAAGACATGTTTAACTGCAGTGTGGCTGTTATTGTGTTGAAAGCACATGTTTTAAATTGCTTTTGGGGTTGTACTCTGTGTGTGTGTGTGTGTGTGTGTGTGTGTGTGTGTGTGTGTGTGTGTGTGTGTGTGTGTGCGTGTGTGCGTGTGTGTGTGTGTGTGTGTTGGACAGCAGCGCTCCTGTATAACTGAAGCTACATCAGGCACCACAGTGAAGTGATGGAATTTTGACACAATCAATCGGCATGATTATATTACCACACTGCTACTGTGGCATCGAGCAATTACTTACAGATAGAGATGTAACGGTATGAACATTTCACATCACGATTATCGTGACCAAAATTATCACGGTTATCGTATTATCACGGTATTCGTAAAGAATTGCTGAAAATGTTCAAAAAGTACTGAGAGACTCACTGAAATCATTTCACCAAGTTTTCTATTGAAAACTCAGATGCTAAAAGGATTGATACACTCGCTGAAATCATTTCTCCAAGGCTGCGCGTCTGCATCTGGGAGACGGTTGCCGACTTTGGTTGATGATGGACAGTATTTATTTACCATGTTTTTCAAAGCACTGTAATCACGGTAACACGGTTTTAATGATCATGAAAATTTGAAACGGTACGGTTATCGGAAGGAATTTGATCACGGTTATCATTCAAACCGGTTGTCGGTACATCCCTACTTACAGATGCAGCCACCTAGAATTGCCGGCCGATCCGTGACAGGGCCCATCCAGATCCATGGCAGATGACGCAAAGATCAAACACAACTTAACAATGCAAAAGTTCAGTTGGGATCTGGCTGGGAACGGCAATTCAAGATGGCTGCCTGCCACTGTGTTAATATCCAGAGTTAAACCAATAGCTTGAAGCAGGGCAAGATGGATTTCTCACGTGATCGGGAACTCGCAGACCCAGCTGCCTCGCAAGGTTAGAGAAGATCTGCTAAACGGAAAACAAAGCGTTGGACGCTGATAATGTGAGGACAAATATGAGAGAGAAAGCAGTGTTTGGAAGGACAGGAACACCAGTGTTTCATGGATTCAGACCCTCAGGTAAGAAAAATAGAATGGGTGCGCGCGCACACGTGTGCGGCTGCCTGTGTGTGTGTGTGTGTGCGTGTACACACACACACAGGCTTCTTTCTTTTGGCTGAAAATGTAAAAGCAGCATCTCTCCCTCCGTCAAGAGGCATAGATGTTCTATCGTACACGGATGGCTGGGAGGAAAGGAGGGAGGGAAGCACATCCTCTGGATCCCAGGAATGGAATAAATAAGAAAGAAATAAACATTAAAAAAAATGTTAGCCAAACAAACATCCAGCAGGGTGTTGAATGGTCCTCTTGATTCACAGTATGTCTCCTTTCCAGTAAGAGGATGTTGACTGGTTACACACAGCTAAATTTAGTTTAGCACAAGGGTCCACTTTATTGGATTGGGCTCATATTCCATTAAGCAATAAAAACCAAAAACATGCAACGGCCTTTTGGGGCCTGACTCAGAGTTGTGTTGGTTCTGTCAAATGCTTTGTTTTGGACCTGGCCCCAGATGACCCGGCTGCAGGGAGCCAGAGTATCTCCACACTTCGTTTAGCGCTGGAGAGAGTCCGACTCAACATACGATCATTCTAGTGTCGGGGGGGAAAAAACGCTCTGCCTCATTTGCATTTCTTTAACCAAATCACAATCGGCTTGGACGGCGTCGAGCCCAGCGACGGTGTCCTTTGCGAAACTGTGTCGGGGAGGGAACTTGTTTTGGTGGAACCCAATTCCTAAATCCCCACAAAAGAAAACACCACAGCAAGAGTAAAAACGTACGCTGTTGTCGGGTATGTAAGGTTGTCATTTTCAGTGTGTAGGTTGTAGGGATGTAACGATAACCGGTTTTAATGATAACCGTGATAAAATTCCTTATGATAACCGTACCGTTTCAAAATTTCATTATCATGAAAACCGTGGTACCGTGTGTGACTATGATTACAGTGCTTTGAAAAACATGGTAAATACTGTCCATCATCAACCAAAGTTGGCAACCGTCTCCCAGATGCAAACGCGCAGCCTTGGAGAAATGATTTCAGCGAGTGTATCAATCCTTTTTGGGGGTCTGAGTTTTCAATATAAAACTTGGTGAAATGATTTCTGTGAGTGTATTAGTACTTTTTGAACATTTTCAGCACATTTTAACAAACCGTGATAATACTGACAACCGTGATCAGTATAATTGTGATATGAAATTTTCATATCGTTCCATCTCTAGTAGGTTGCTAGCTGGCAGTTATTGTCGTTTCATGTAGCGTCAGGTACTTTGAAAACACGCCGATAGCGGAAACGCAACCTTCCGCTTCGTCTGAAATGGCTTTCAGGCTACCATGGCTGTGCAAAGGGATTTGATCAGAACAAAAAATAAATAAACATGATGGAAGAATAAAGGAATCATGATTAGAAATGGATGAGATTAGTGTAAAAAAAAAAACAGAGGTAATGAAAAACCAAATGAACAGCTGAACAGCCTGAACATTAGTTCTTCACTTTCCAGGGTGCTAACAACGTAAGACAGGTCCACACGTTTCCCCAACACTGGTACAAAAATGTCCATATGAATTGCTGTTTGCGCAAAGCACAGCATGACATCATAACCTGAATCATACACAGCTCAAAATGATGGCTTTTCCTTCCTCAGACTCTGTGGACCTGCATGATGCCATTAGGCTTGTGATGCTTTGACCCCTATTTGAGAGCCCTTCGATGGGATCATGTGACCCCTAATTGAGAGCCCTTCAATGGGATCATGTGACCCCTAATTGAGAGCCCTCCAATGGGATCATGTGACCCCTGTTTGAAAGGGGGCCTCTCTTCTTATTAGAGCTATGTGTTTATGGCCCTGGCCTTGTTATGTAACTGTACCTAGTTGATATGAGGTCATTCCACTCTGGACATGCATCATGTTTCTGCCCTTAAAAAGCATAATGTTGACAACACTTAGCAGAGTAGAAATTGTAAACACTGAACTTAACAAGGCCCCTATTATACAGCCACATACTCAAAGCTACTGAGGTATGACGGGAAAAAGTTAGAGGCAGGGAGAGAGAGCAAGAGAGATAGAGAGGTTGATGTTTGTTATGTACAGTATATACAGTGTGTATATATATATATATATATATATATATATATATGTGTGTGTATATTAGGGGTGTCAAAAATAATCGATTATAAGATGCATCGCGATGCGGACGTGCACGATTCTGCATCGATTCACAAATGTCCAAAATCGATTATTTTTTTAAATAATCGAATAAAATATAAAGGAAGTACTTGTTTATTTGGATACTATGCAATTCCAAATGCACTTTTATTTTAAAAGTAGCCACACAGTGAAAAAAAAGAAAGTGAGAAAAAATAAATCATGTATTGGGAAAAAAAGTGATGATCGATTGAAGATGCATCGAGATGCATCGATAATCGAATCGAATCGTAGCGCTCTGAATCATAATCGAATAGAATCGAGAGGCCAGTGAAGATTCACAGCCCTAGTGTATATATATATATACACACACACAAGCACGTTCAACACCTCTCACGTCTCACATACATACATCCTGCATGCTGAGAGGGCCAATGTTTTCTTATTTTTGCAACACCTCTTCTACCTCAGCCAACCTCCCTGCCTCTCACTTCTACAGTAGGTCCAGGGTTGATAGTGTTGATGATGATGGAGGTCCAGGGTTGATAGTGTTGATGATGGAGGTCCAGGGTTGATAGTGTTGATGATGAAGGTCCAGGGTTGATAGTGTTGATGATGGAGGTCCAGGGTTGATAGTGTTGATGATGAAGGTCCAGGGTTGATAGTGTTGATGATGGAGGTCCAGGGTTGATAGTGTTGATGATGAAGGTCCAGGGTTGATAGTGTTGATGATGGAGGTCCAGGGTTGATAGTGTTGATGATGGAGGTCCAGGGTTGATAGTGTTGATGATGGAGGTCCAGGGTTGATAGTGTTGATGATGGAGGTCCAGGGTTGATAGTGTTGATGATGGAGGTCCAGGGTTGATAGTGTTGATGATGAAGGTCCAGGGTTGATAGTGTTGATGATGGAGGTCCAGGGTTGATAGTGTTGATGATGGAGGTCCAGGGTTGATAGTGTTGATGATGGAGGTCCAGGGTTGATAGTGTTGATGATGGAGGTCCAGGGTTGATAGTGTTGATGATGGATCTGCATCCCATTCATCACAGAGGGGCTGCTGCTAGGCCATGCTGTCCCGCTCTGCTGACAATCTGCTACTACTGCCTCCTCCTCTAGACCCACTAAACTGACAGCACTACAGCAACATGACCCATTGAATTAGCTGAAACTAAATTGACTGAAATGTTGAATCAAGAAATAATCATGACATCCTTTCTCAAATGTTAATTTCTCTGATCTAGGGCTCAGACGATGAGGCAAATTGTTGTTATAAGTCATGTAGGAAACATTTCAAACATGACCAATCGCCTGCAACAATGCTTCAGCAGAAATATAATTTTGATGGCATTATGAGCTCATGATCTGCA
The DNA here is from genome assembly GCF_964638095.1 of Poromitra crassiceps. Classification (NCBI taxonomy): domain Eukaryota; kingdom Metazoa; phylum Chordata; class Actinopteri; order Beryciformes; family Melamphaidae; genus Poromitra; species Poromitra crassiceps. Next base: position 41,861,618 of record NC_139632.1, read on the forward strand.
GGGTTTTCCCCGGCTTTTTGGAGGGCTTAGGTTCTGTGTCGCTGGGTGGGCAGCCGCAGTGTTTTCCCTAAGTCTGTGGAAGACATAGGCTGAAGCGCATGTGTTTGGTGGGAGGTTTGGGGGTCCCGCCCTTGAAATTTCACATAATCTTTGGACCTTTATTATTACCATATCTGTGTACAAAAATGTTGAAATGCTATAGCAGATCATAAACAAACAGCACGCAAAAAGCTTCATGATGAAACTTGCTAAAGAAATCCACTGGGGACCAGCTACAAGCATTCGCTCTGGGAAAAGTAATTTAGTTCGTTTTGATACTCCCCACAATGATCTCACATTCATCCGGCTTAGGTGGTGCACCAAAACATCTTGGGTGCTGCGCCTAAGCCTTATAATGGTAGGGGAAACCCTGCATCTGTGTCACCAATATTGGTTTACAATGCAACAGATGTGATCTAGTGGCGAGATGCCCAGGTTAGTGGAGGACCACGTACATGTGTTGCAATAGAGATGATCTACTCTTTATAATCTCAGATACACTGTGGAACCTTTTCGGGTCAATTAACGACGTGAGATCACTGTTAACAATCAATTTGCGAGAATGTGACAAGATGAAAAAGCATATAAATCAACACTTTAACAGTTAATAGAGTAAAAACAAGTATGTAAAAAGTAAAAAAACAACAAAATGGTGGAATATCTACTGTAACATTCAAATCTATAATTTTGTTTAGATGTGTGATTTATCCTTGAATATGCCTCGTCGTACACATGCCTAGTAATGACTCAATAGACTCATCAGATTGTACTGCATTAGAAGGTGTGTGGAACACATGGAGATATTTGAGGAAAAGGTGACTGACAACCCGACCTGTCCGTGCAGGATCCAGGCTCATGGTGAGCCATCACATCTCTACACTGCCTTTCCTTCATTTCTTCTCCACACTGTACTAGAGATGGAACGATATGAACATTTCATATCACAATTATACTGACCAAAAGTATCACGGTTATCAGTATTATCACGGCTTGTTAAAATGTGCCGAAAAAGTACTAATACACTCACGGAAATCATTTCACCAAGTTTTATATTGAAAACTCAGACCCCAAAAAGGATTGATACACTCGCTGAAATCATTTCTCCAAGGCTGCGCGTCTGCATCTGGGAGACGGTTGCCAACTTTGGTTGATGATGGACAGTATTTACCATGTTTTTCAAAGCACTGTAATCATAGCCGCACACGGTACCACGGTTTTAATGATAATGACAATTTGAAACGGTACGGTTATCGTAATGAATTTTTATCACGGTTTTCATTCAAACCGGTTATCGTTACATCCCTACACTGTACACACACTGTCATAAAAAGCCTTTCCCCCATTGCTTCTCGACACTGTACACGCCACGGTCATAAAAAAAGAATTGAAGTGCTTGGAAAGAGGGGGCTGCCCAGTCCCCGGGGCCAAACGGATGCAGCATGTGTGTGTTACAAGAGGGGAACGGCTGGGAGGGTTCATGACGTTTCAAGCTGGCCAGGGGGGTCATGATGATGAGTGCAGAGAGGATCATCACTCACTCCGTGACTAAGTGGAAATGGAGGAGAGCCAAAGAATCCAAAACTAGGCGAGGCAAATGGGTGCTATCAACACCTGCCCCCCCCCCCAACCCCTTGAGAGAGGAGGGAGAGAGACAGTTGGAGAGAGAGAGGGAGAGAGAGCGGGAGAGAGACAGTTGGAGAGAGGAGGGAGAGAGAGAGGGAGAGAGACAGTTGGAGAGAGGAGGGAGAGAGAGCGGGAGAGAGACAGTTGGAGAGAGACAGTTGGGAGAGAGGATGGCGCAAACGAGCGCAGAGAAAACCCCTCCCCGTCAGGCCTCTCTGCCTAAGCCCTGCGTAGCATTGCAGGAATTTACAAGTCAGTGATGTCATGTTCATAAAACAATTAAGTCGATTTCATACGCGCTGAATAAATCCATCGTGAGCGGCAACTAGCCCAATCAGACGGGTAGGACAGGACAGGACGCCTGAGGGACGACAGGGTTCACACACACACACACACACACACACACACACACACACACACACACACACACACACACACACACACACACACTTTCGGAGATTACATAAGTGCATATTTACTTGTTCCATATTTACTTGTTACATTACTTGTCTGGGCTCCAAGAACAGAACAAGTGGGAATCATTGATCGTTCTTCATGGGCTTAATGCAATTGAAGACAACAAGCTGTTCTGATTAAATGTCCTAACCGCTCATAGAAAACAACAATTAACAACAATGCCACATCTAAAGGTGCCTGCACTGCAAAGCCTACTTGGTTTATGGTCTGTCAATCTAAAGGAGAATTTCTGTATTTTTCAACCTGGACCTGATTTTCCTAACTTTTTGTGTCTAAGTGACTCATTGGGACAAACAATTTTTTAAATTGGTGCAATATTGAGCAAGATCGCTTCAGCCGGGCAGCTGCGAAACAGGCTGCGATGTAATAAGATGGGGCCCGGCGCATGCTCAATGTACGTCCACTAAAAGTGTAGGTTCACTAAAAGTGTATGTTCATTAAAAGTGTAGGTTCACTAAAAGTGTATGTTCATTGAAAGTGTATGTTCACTAAAAGTGTAGGTTCACTAAAAGTGTAGGTTCACTAAAAGTGTAGGTTCACTAAAAGTGTAGGTTCACTAAAAGTGTATGTTCACTAAAAGTGTAGGTTCACTAAAAGTGTATGTTCACTAAAAGTGTAGGTTCACTAAAAGTGTAGGTTCACTAAAAGTGTAGGTTCACTAAAAGTGTATGTTCACTAAAAGTGTAGGTTCACTAAAAGTGTAGGTTCACTAAAAGTGTAGGTTCACTAAAAGTGTAGGTTCACTAAAAGTGTAGGTTCACTAAAAGTGTAGGTTCACTAAAAGTGTAGGTTCACTAAAAGTGTAGGTTCACTAAAAGTGTAGGTTCACTAAAAGTGCTTGTTTTCACAACTGATAGGCTCAGATGGCTGAAGCTGTGTTCACACCGAGATATTTATTTTTCTCTGTCACTTGATTCAACCCTTTGGAATCGCTCTGTCGACTTTGTCCACTACGAGCCACCATCATTGTTTACAAGCTAAAGCCTATCAGCGTGCTCCTAATGCGAGCTCCATACCGGTAGTACAGACTTCACTTCATGTCAGCTGTCAGCCTGTCAATGCGGTTTGTTGCCACACAATAAACCAGCGGTTTGTTCCAAGCCAGTGTGATCCTTGACTCGCTCTCACACGGCAGCCAATCAGCGTTGAACAGCGATGCCAGCGTATTTTCGCTCGAGTTGATATTTCATCTGGGGCGACAAGCGTATCGCTCTGTCTCTGTCGCTCGGACGCCCAGCGATTTTTCTTCCAGGCGAATATACGCTCAATTGCTCGTTTGCATTGACTTTGTATGTAAACTCGATGCCAGCGAAAAACTTTAATAGGTCGGTGTGAACGCAGCTTGACAAGTAGATATACCAGCTATACCAGAAGAGAACAGGATATGCAATGTCTGTGATCTAAAGGATGTTGAAAATGAGTTTCATTTCATGTTTTATTGTACTTTATATGATGATTTGAGGATTTCCTTATTTGATGAAATGCAAAAGCAAAGACCTGGGGCCGGTTGCACCAACTGGTCTTAACTATGCCTGGTCGTAACTCCTACGTCGGTCTTAGTTAAGACCATGGATTTACGCCTGTTGCACCAACACGGCTTACTCTGGTCTTAACTACGCTGGTCATAGCAATGCGCGTTCATGTGAATTGTCGGGGAATGCCCTCTGATTGGCCCACATGTGCCTCGCGCCGTCACCCACTACTGTATGTGCGTCACTACACCCTCCCTCCTCCCACCCCCCTCCTCCTGTGGAAGCCCCGGGGGAAAATGGCGGCGCCCATTAGTATCAGGCAGTCTGAATGAAATTGAATGTAACGTTCTCAATTCTATGTATTAAATTCTAAAATAATTAACGCCAACATTTGGGAAGGCTAAGCCACACAAGTACGGTAGTTAGTTATAATCTAACGTCGTGCTTTCAAAGACGGCGAACTGGCGATGTTACGACGATGACGGTCAAAAAGGTCTCCGCGGAGATCTCTGTTACAGGCAGGCTCTACGCCTCCTCCTGACGAGGCGTAGGAGTTACGCCTGGTCGTAGTGAAAATAAGGCTTAAGTCGTCTTGGTGCAACCGGCGTAGCTGTAGGTCGTAAAGTTACGACCAACTTAGCTTAAGACCAGTGTAAGACCAGTTGGTGCAACCGGCCCCTGAGCTCTTCTGTGCAGATGATGGCCAGAAGTTGGAGTGGTTGTTTAAGACTGAGGTATTTAAGACTGCTAACTTTATCTCTAGGGCCTGGAATAGAAGGCAAGCACAGCTCTTTAAGTAGGTTCAGGTGGTGGTTTTCATGCTGTACAACTTTACTGTATGTATTCTGGGTGTTTCTGTTGGTTTTATGTTTTGATCATTGTTTGTTTAAATGATGAACAGTAAAAGTGTCCTGTAAGCCCATGTGGGCTGGGCTTCATTCGAAGCATGACACTTAAATAAAGAAAATCAATCAATCAAAGTAGATCTATAATATCTCACCTCAAAGAGTTAGCCTTTCTCCCCTCTGCTTTCATGAAGACCTTCACGTGATCAGATGGGGCGTGCACATACATCTTCAGTCTGAAACACAAAGTCATCATCAACACATACATCTTCAGTCTGAAACACAAAGTATCATTGTTGGGTTTATGTTAGCTTGCTTCTTTACCTTGTATGCTAGCTAGCGAACGTTTACCTACTAACTACAGTCAGGTCTGTGTGCTTTTGGAAGCGCTCTGGGCACGACATCCAAAGCGCTCCGCTATGGGGAGGAGGGGGGAGGGGCACACTGTCTATGGACACGGCCCCGAAGTTTGCACTTAACTCATTGAGTGCCATGGACGTCTTTCGATGTCCAATTAAATAGTGACGTAGAGTGCCACGGACGTCTTTCGACGTCCAATGCGTTTTTTGACGGTGGGACGTCGATCAAAGCCTTCCGCAGCTCCTGTACAACTATTGTAGCTATTGGAGGTCTATAACCTATTTTACAGAACCCTTAGGTGGTGACAGTGCTCTCCAGGTTAACAGAAAGGCAGAGAAAAACAGAGAATAAGTCGTTGGGGAAACGGAAATCGCATCGCATCCGTATGCATCGATATGCATGAAGCGTTTTAACGTTAGATGTGCCTGCAGCAGGCAGCAGCCAATCTGCTCCCACAATTGAGCTCCTCCATGTCCGCTGCGACAGGCTGTCGCCGACAGCCCATTCGCATGATCAGCCGTTATTATTCTCAACTGGAAGCATACAGTAGTAGCCGGTGACAAACACACGCGGAAAAAGCTGGATGTCGCCGACGCAGCCTTCACAGTGCAGAGCAAACTCAGCAGAGAGCCACCTCCCATAAGGAGGAGTGTGCAGTTGAGGCGGGGCGGGGCGGGGGGGGCACGCAGAGCAGCACACAACACTGACCCAGACAGACCCAGGCAGCAGGACAGGGTTGGCAAACGCAAGCCAGAATATCCGATGCCCACCAGCAGCAAATCAAGATCAGCAAGAAGCTGCAACCAGCAGCGCACGCAGGGGCCAGCGCTGCTGGTTGCAGCTAAAAATATTATTCTGCCAAACAAAATTCCCTGGCCTTCACTGTTTTATTGAAGGAAATTATTTTTGAGGTGTGACTACATCAGAAAATTAGCTTCAGAGTCAGTGATGTGTTTGAAATGTTTAATTTCACAAAAGGGCCATTATCTCAGCTTCTAGAAAAAAACTGCTCTTTTTTGTTAAATCAAGCTATCTTCTCCGGCTGATAACTAAAGAACGGAAAATGATATCAATAAACCTGTTTTTGCTGATGATAGAAAAGAGTCTCATCGTTCTTTTTGCGTGTTCATTGTTTACATAGTAATATCACACAATATTCTGTGGGCCTCGAGAAATCACTGAAAAAAGCTCTGAAACTCTGGCACTGGGAGCGTCCGTTCTCCAAAAGTGGCTGGCACTCAATGAGTTAATGAAATATGTTCCCAAAAAGAAAACACACACACACACACACATTTTCTTTTAGCATACCTCCTCTTAAAATAAAATGTTAGATTTTTTTTTATTTGGTGTGGGGTGGAGAGCAAGAAGGCCTTGTGAATTCCCCATTGACATTAAACCACTGAGAGCTATATTTGTGCTTTGGTCCCTTTCATACAGGGTTCATTTATGTGCAGGCTGATTTATAGTTAGTCTGCAGTGAAGGCATAATCCTCCAGTCCTTACACACACTGCTGCCAAACTCAATGACAGAGCCTCTGGCCTGGCTGTGACAGGGCCCCTGGCCTGGCTGGCGTGCAGGCAACTGTGGACCTCCTCATCCAAACCAAAGCTGCAGTCATGGCTACAAGATATTTGGACTGAACAGTATGGTGAGCCTAGTACATCAATCTGAAATACAAGAAGCCAAAGCATTTCTATATTATAGCAACTGCTTCTCATTTCCAGTGCTGCTGATGCTGCAACTTGACAACACAGTTTCAGACAATGCAGTGAGCATAGAGAGGCAAAGTGACTGCCTACTTCCTGCTTCAGCAGCACTGTACCAGAGATTTTCATCCGCCATTTATTTTCCCATAGACACTTTGTAAAATGCTTATAAAGAGAGTTTTACTTCGTCAAACCAAACGGTTCAGCTATATTTAGAATCGGGAGCGACCATAGAACATTTCACTTGGACCAAAACTTTAAAAAATTACATCGCAAAAAAATATATTTTCTTTAAATCCACACATTTTTTTTTATGTTTTGGTCTGAGTGAAATTTTATGCACTGAATGCATTGTACCCAGCACAATAATGCAACTGCAGATGTGAGTAACTGTGAGTGACAAACTGGTTTTGGCATAATGGTGTGTAGTGTTTAATAATATTAATTAATGAATTAAACCGGACGGACATACCCCGTCTTTATTTGTCACAAACATTGTGGCATGCACACGTCCTCCCCCTCCATGGTCAGGACAGGAGTGGTGGGCAGCTGCAGTGAAGCGCCCGGCGGGGACCAACTTCTTCCAACCACCGCTGGTCAGACAACGATCTTCTGCATGTTTTTAGTGGGGGCTTATATAGGGAGGAACCCCAGAGAGCACTGGGAGAACATGCAAACTCCCCACAGAAAGGCCCTTTCGACAAGTTAGTAGGCACTGAAGACATGGGAGGAACACACCCTCAGCGCCCACAGCGTCCCAGGCAGGAATCGAACCCTGCAGGACCTTCTAGCTGTGAGGCGACAGCGCTACCACTGCCCCACCGTGGCCCCCATATGTCACTCTATGCATTTCAGAACCAATGAAAAATTCAATGAACTTTTCCTTTCCGCTTCCCCTAGTCTTGTCATGAACATGAGTGTCCAGTGACTAAACAGCTTGCAGAGTAGTCAGTCTTTTCCAACAGTAAAACAGCTCATTTGAGTGTTTCAAGGGAAAACAATGGGCTGAGCACCAGTCAAAGAGTTTTCCCCCCTTGAACTGAGCGAGCTCTTCCAAACCGCACATCAAAATGGTGTTGATTTCGAGGTCCATTTCTAGGTCCATTATCACATTGTGAAGTTTTTACCAGCTGCGACAGCATGATGTGGCCGGTACTGTTTTCACCTTGTGAGTGTGTGTGTGTGTGTGTGTGTGTGTGTGTGTGTGTGCGTGTGCGTGTGCGTGTGCGTGCGTGTGTGTCATCATGGCAAAATGTGGTCCTGGAGACACCTATTCTAGCGGGAACTACCACAGAAGCCGTTCAGAGTACTTTGCCAGGTGTTTATAATATGTCTGTCTGTGTGGACAGATTTTGTGAATGCGACGGCGTCACAACCGTGCAAGATGCAGTCACAAAACTTAACACTCAGGGGCCAGTTGCACCAAGTGGTCTTACGACTGGTCTTAAACTAAGTTGGTCGTAACTTTACGACCTAACAGCTACGCCGGTTGCACCAAGAGGGCTTAAGCCTTCTTTTCACTACGCCCAGGCGTAACTCTTACGCCTGGTCAGCAGGAGGCGTAGGGTCGGGGTGCCTGCCTGTAACAGAGATCTCCGTGTCTATCAGTCTCACGGTCCTCATCGTCGTAAAGTCGCCTTTGAAGCATGAAGTTAGATTAGTAGTTTGTGTGGCTTAGCCTTCCCAAATGTTGAGGGTCGTTTTTTAGAATTTAATACATAGAATTGGGAACGTTACATTCAATTTCATTCAGACTGCCTGACACTAATCGCCGCCGCCATTTTCCCCCGGGGCTTCCACAGGAGGAGGGGGGTGGGAGGAGGGAGGGTGTAGTGACGCACATACAGTAGTGGGTGACGGCGCGAGGCACATTTTTGGCCCAATCAGGGGGCATTCCCTGGCAATACATGGACGCGCATTGCTACGACCAGCGTAGTTAAGACCAGACATAAACCCTGTTGGTGCAACAGGCGTAAATCCACTCTAAAGACTGGTCTTAACTAAGACCGACGTAGGAGTTACGACCAGGCATAGTTAAGACCACTTGGTGCAACCGGCCCCAGGTGTGTAGTTCACATCACAATGAAGGCTAAGTTCGTAGATGCGTGTGGTCCAAGCAAGTAAATAAATATATGCGTCCGTTTCAAACGGTGTAATCGTCACTGCCGACATACTTCCATGCGTCTGTCACGTTGGTATCGTGTTAAGCGATACATCCACCAGTGGGCAGTAGAGTCAAATGTGTGAGCTACCCGTAAGCTTTCAGAGGACAGACGGGAATTCTGAAATACGCACGAAATGTTCGCAGAAATGTCTTTAACGTAGAGAAGCGTTTTCAGAAAACGCTTCAAAAGTCATAGGAGTGATCCTCATTTGTGAAGATTATCTTGCCGCACACAACGTTTGCCGTTTCATACACTTTTGTTAACCACAGACCTTGTTTCATGCATTTAACCAAAATGTCCATAATCCAAACCCATTGACTTTTAGACCTGGGAACTGGAAGTAACATAAAAAGCTGAGTTAGCCTACAAAAACACGTCATCCCTGCAGCACTCTATAGGAAGACATATTAAAATGGAAGAATGTTGATTGAACCAAAAGCTTACTTTTGGCGTCTCACAGGGTCAGACTCTGCAGGGTGAATGTAGTGGGTCAAGATCTGCTCCAGGGTTTCTGTGTCAGGCACCCTAGTATGAGAGGTATAGATTGTAGAGGAAAAAGCAAACGGGGAGAGAATATGTAAAAGTCAACACCCAAATCAAGTCATGGACTTAATGGATGGCGTCTATAATCACAATGCACACATGGGTGTGACTTTTTTGCTCCGACAGTAAGTCTGTATGTACGGTAGTGTTGCCTGTTCAAGGTATACAGTCGTACCTTCAACAGGCAAAACTACCGTACATACACTTTCTGAGGAACTGGAAGTTCTCCAGAACAAGTAGTACTTACCCCTCTCTGGACTATGAAATGACATAACTTCAATGAGCTCCAAGAAGTTTCCTCGTAACACCAAGTTACTAGAACACTGGCATCCACGCACTTGAGCAGAAACTTGGATGCATGTGTAATATTCAAGAAATTAATTGTGCAACTCACCTCCTCTGGTTAAACTCCGTGCTGCTCTGAGGGAAGACGAGCTTCAGGTGCCAAAAGAACTGAGTTTGTCTAAACGAGAGAAAGAGGAAGAAGAAAAGTGAGCAACTCATTTGGTGTCTAGTTGTGAAAATATTTGTGTTTGTCGCTTGTTAGCCATGCTTTTGGTAGTTGTTTGTCAAAAACCTAATCGATAGCTGAGGTAACCAATGCTCTGCCCAGTATCCTCTTCACAATTAAACACAAATGCCTTTGATTGAATTGAGAGTATAAAAAGGATTCGGCCTTGATCTTCTGTCCAAGACAATATGTCTGACTGCTTCCAAGATCTTGTCCATCTGTGTGCCTGTGTGTGTGTGTGCCTGTGTGTGTGTGTGCCTGTGTGTGTGTGTGCCTGTGTGTGTGTGTGTGTGTGTGTGTGTGTGTGTGTGTGTGTGTGTGTGTGTGTGTGTGTGTGTGTGTGTGTGTGTGTGTGTGTGTGTGTGTGTGTGTGTGTGTGTGTGTGTGTGTGTGTGTGTGTAGTGAGTAAACCAGAGTCACCATGGAGACCATGGCATGTACACTCAATACTGGGACACCAGCTGCTGGACATCACATAACGATCACTTCTTCTGGGGTAATGCTTGGTAGCTATGAAACGTGCATGGATGTTCTGGGTTGCTGGGCGTGCTCTATGACCAAACATTTATCCCCTAAACACTTACTGTATTATGTAGAGTAATCATGATGCAGATATCTTACAACATAATATGAAACCGTTTTGTAAGAATAGCTCATCGCAATGCCACCTGTTTTCATCTTTCACAATGAATGGATAAATGCCTAGTAAGTTGCTAAGACTCGTGGTTATTTGACAATCACACTACAATGCAGTTGGCGTGAGGATTTTCAGAGAACTGTTTGTGAGGTAAACACCAGCTGAACTGGGCTGGCACAGACCCTGACACCGCCAACCTAATGCTTGGTACCCCACGTACTGGGCTGAACCGAACCACAAAGACGTGCTGACCAGACTAGAGATGATGCCATACAGTACAGTACATAGGGTGGAGTGGCTCCATCAACCCCCACTCCAGCAAGGCAGATGCAACTGAGGCTAAAAGAGAACGATGAAACAGACCCATAGCATAACTTGCCAAGGTCCATATTAGAGACCTTGTGATTATTAGCGGCTAGGTACTCAGCAAGTGAGATTTAGAGCACCAATTGGGGATTAGATTTTTTTCATTTCTGAACTACAGGATACGATTTGTGTACCTTTCCTAACGCATCCACAAACAAAGCTCTCCAAACACTTATGACACTACGACTAAAAAATGTGCCTCGACTAATGTTTGCTTTCATCTTCTTTTGTTTTTGTCGCGGGAATATCCTTTTGTTTGCTTGATAATCATCTGCCCTGAGCTGCTCCACCCAAAGCCCATGTGTCTTCCTTTTGAAAGCAGGCCTGCTTGTGGTGCTGCTCGTAGTGCTGTTGTTGTATGGATCCAGATGGTGCTGCTCGTAGTGCTGTTGTTGTATGGATCCAGATGGTGCTGCTCGTAGTGCTGTTGTTGTATGGATCCAGATGGTAGCATTACACAACAGGGAGACATGTCAGGAACACAGAAAAGAACGGGAGTGGAGGAGTTCAAAAGGGGAGAAATATGCGCCGAATTGGCAGAACATCCAATGAAAGGTGGTTATGAGTTTCCACTTGGTTGCAAGCCGGGCAGGGAGGAGGAGGGGTGAAGCTGCAGGTTAGGCAGTAGCAGACAGTGTTTGGAGGGAGGGCAGGCAGGCAGGCAGGCAGGCAGCGGGGCTGAGAGGGGATTCCCTGTGCAGGTGTGGGAGTAGGTACCCAACACCCCCCCCAACCCCCCTAGTCAAGAGGAATTTATGAGTGTTTGCTTGGTTTTGGCACAGCTTCACAGTTTCTTCAGAGAGAGAGAGAGAGAGAGAGAGAGAGAGTGAGTGTGTGTGTGTGTGTGTGTGTGTGTGTGTGTGTGCGTGTGTGTGTGCGTGTGCGTGTGTGTGTGTGTTTGTGTACATACGAATGAGGGTGGGACACCAGGTGTGATGCCATTATTTTGACATTATTGCAAAATGGAAACTACCGGTATGTATTCCAATGGAAAAAAGGGCTTGCCCAAGATGCAAGCATTTCAGGCATGGCCAAGGTGCAGAGTGCATACCTGGGCTATGTGCCATCCTTCACTGGGGGGAATGGAGACGAGAGACTGACGAGAAGCAACACTAAACCCAAGGCGAGGCAAGGCGCCAAGCAGATCGTCGAGAGCAGTTAGAGGTTCAGTGTCTTGCTCAAAGACACTTGGACACGCGGGAAGGAGCCAGCCTTGAACCGGGGGCCTTTCGATTCCCAGTGCTTCTTCCTGAGGTAACTGCTGAAAAAGCGGTTTAGAGACACTGTTCAGTCCCCCACCACCAGCTATCATTGGAGGGCCCTTGAGCAAGGCATTTCACTTCTAAATGTTCCACAGAGCAGTGGGAGTGGCCAGCAGCAAATTACTGGTTGCAGAGGCAGCTCCTATGTGTGACTGTGTGTATAAGGAATGTAACCCCTCCTCGCCCTGAAACTGTTCACCCAGGCCTCTCCCTCCTCTCCCTGAAACTGTTCACCCAGGCCTCTCCCTCCTCTCCCTGAAACTGTTCACTCAGGCCTCTCCCTCCTCTCCCTGAAACTGTTCACCCAGTCCTCTCCCTCCTCGCCCTGAAACTGTTCACCCAGGTCTCTCCCTCCTCTCCCTGAAACTGTTCACTCAGGCCTCTCCCTCCTCGCCCTGAAACTGTTCACCCAGGTCTCTCCCTCCTCTCCCTGAAACTGTTCACTCAGGCCTCTCCCTCCTCTCCCTGAAACTGTTCACTCAGGCCTCTCCCTCCTCTCCCTGAAACTGTTCACTCAGGCCTCTCCCTCCTCTCCCTGAAACTGTTCACCCAGGCCTCTCCCTCCTCTCCCTGAAACTGTTCACCCAGGCCTCTCCCTCCTCTCCCTGAAACTGTTCACCCAGTCCTCTCCCTCCTCGCCCTGAAACTGTTCACCAAGGCCTCTCCCTCCTCTCCCTGAAACTGTTCACCCAGGCCTATCTATCCCTCCTCTCCCTGAAACTGTTCACCCAGGCCTATCTATCCCTCCTCTCCCTGAAACTGTTCACCCAGGCCTCTCCCTCCTCTCCCTGAAACTGTTCACCCAGGCCTATCTATCCCTCCTCTCCCTGAAACTGTTCACCCAGGCCTCTCCCTGAAACTGTTCACCCAGGCCTCTCCCTCCTCTCCCTGAAACTGTTCACCCAGGCTTCTCCCTCCTCTCCCTGAAACTGTTCACCCAGGTCTATCCCTCCTCTCCCTGAAACTGTTCACCCAGGCTTCTCCCTCCTCTCCCTGAAACTGTTCACCCAGGCCTCTCCCTCCTCTCCCTGAAACTGTTCACCCAGGCTTCTCCCTCCTCTCCCTGAAACTGTTCACCCAGGCTTCTCCCTCCTCTCCCTGAAACTGTTCACCCAGGCCTATCTATCCCTCCTCTCCCTGAAACTGTTCACCCAGGCCTCTCCCTCCTCTCCCTGAAACTGTTCACCCAGGCTTCTCCCTCCTCTCCCTGAAACTGTTCACCCAGGCCTCTCCCTCCTCTCCCTGAAACTGTTCACCCAGGCCTCTCCCTCCTCTCCCTGAAACTGTTCACCCAGGCTTCTCCCTCCTCTCCCTGAAACTGTTCACCCAGGCCTCTCCCTCCTCTCCCTGAAACTGTTCACCCAGGCCTCTCCCTCCTCTCAATGAAACTGTTCACCCAGGCCTCTCCCTCCTCTCCCTGAAACTCTTCACCCAGTCCTCTCCCTCCTCTCCCTGAAACTGTTCACCCAGACCTCTCCCTCCTCTCCCTGAAACTGTTCACCCAGACCTCTCCCTCCTCTCCCTGACACTGTTCACCCAGGCCTCTCCCTCCTCTCCCTGAAACTGTTCACCCAGACCTCTCCCTCCTCTCCCTGACACTGTTCACCCAGACCTCTCCCTCCTCTCCCTGAAACTGTTCACCCAGGCCTCTACCTCCTCTCCCTGAAACTGTTCACCCAGGCCTATCTATCCCTCCTCTCCCTGAAACTGTTCACTCAGGCCTCTCCCTCCTCTCCCTGAAACTGTTCACCCAGACCTCTCCCTCCTCTCCCTGAAACTGTTCACCCAGTCCTCTCCCTCCTCTCCCTGAAACTGTTCACCCAGGCTTCTCCCTCCTCGCCCTGAAACTGTTCACCCAGACCTCTCCCTCCTCTCCCTGAAACTGTTCACCCAGGCCAATCTACCTCCTCTCCCTGAAACTGTTCACCCAGGCCTATCTATCCCTCCTCTCCCTGAAACTGTTCACTCAGGCCTCTCCCTCCTCTCCCTGAAACTGTTCACCCAGTCCTCTCCCTCCTCGCCCTGAAACTGTTCACTCAGGCCTCTGTGATTCAACCTCGTTTATGATTGTTGCATTTACATTTGCACCAACAGCAGATGGAATAAGAATGCGCTCCAGATTTCAGATTTGCTTGGGGCAGCCAGCACAACATATGATCAGGGGTTTCAGCCTCTGGAAATAATATAGTGTGCTCCAGATTCAGATTGGATTTATTTGGTCTCATTCCAATGGGGACAATTCTAGTCAAAGAGTCTGAAAGCTCAGTGTCCTGGGAGAAAAAAGCATTGGGCTTTCAAATCCTTTTCAGGAGCTGCAAGAGGTCAAGAGGTCATCTCTCCCCAAGTGCTGTTTCCTGTAATGCTGATTTGCTTCCCTGACTTTCTATATTTAGTCTATAAAAACAGCTCAAAGGTCTGGGTCTGGATTACTTATGCAAACCTGAAGCTGTTGAGGTCTGGATTACTTATGCAAACCTGAAGCTGTTGAGGTAGACCTATAGCTTTACAAAAAGCCAACAACCAACTCAATAATCTGATCATTTTCATAAACAAAGGTAAAGAAAGTGCTGTTGGGGAAAGTGAGTCAAAAGGAAAGCTATTTATTCAGTCAAAATGCAGGGGCTGATTTTCATATATGCAACCTAGGCTTTACAATCACAATTCAAGTGACTTAAAGCCTGGAATCTGGATCTACACTCGCAAATCAGCTAAAGGGTGAATGCTGATACAGAATCAAAGTTTGTCATTCAAAAACATGCAGACAAGTGGTCTTTCCTGCTGACCCCCAAATTACGTTATCTTCTAACATTTGGCAAGTTTCAGTAGCTACGACTATATTTGCCATATTATGCCAACTGACAGAGCCAGACAAGAGTTTGCGGTCGGCCCGCACATTCTCACGTCAAGTTCACTTTTCATACATGTCACCGTTTGCGTGACAGACTGCATAGCTTACGCCCCATTTTGTGCGTAGTGCGTACGCAACTGTTTTCTATCCTTCTACCCGGTACAGATCTGACATCAAATCTCTAAGGGTGCACTGCACGCACAGGATGACATTTGAGACATGTTTTGAAATGCATAATCACAACTGTGCTTATCTGCCATTTGAGGACCTCAGCATCGTCACTGAATCAAAGCAAAGAGAGACAAAAGCAGACAGATTGTTGAGCAGCACACTGCGTCCCCGTGAGGGAGACGGACACAGAGACACACTGCGTCCCCGTGAGGGAGACGGACACAGAGACACACTGCGTCCCCGTGAGGGAGACGGACACAGAGACAGCACTGCGTCCCCGTGAGGGAGACGGACACAGAGACAGCACTGCGTCCCCGTGAGGGAGACGGACACAGAGACACACTGCGTCCCCCGTGAGGGAGACGGACACAGAGACACACTGCGTCCCCCGTGAGGGGGACGGACACAGAGACAGCGGCAGCCTCAGAGCTTGATTGACGACAGATGAATTCATTAGCGAGAACACGCCGTGTCGGTTGAATAAGTAATTGGAGTTGCTGCTACCATCAACACCAGAGAGAACGCCTGGCAGAGGCGGCAGAGAGGCCATCTGGCTGGATTAAAGATTGGACAAATCCAACAGAAATGGTGCAACAACACCAGGCCTGCATGAAAACATGTGTCCTGTGCATCGGGCGCCTGAGGGGCTGGCTGATGCCAGGTTTTGGGTGGCGAGAGGGTGTGGGTGGATGGAGACGACAGGACTTTGGGGGCCTCTGTGCTGAGATACAGCAAACTAATCCAACATCCACCACCACCACCACCACAGTTTCTTCCACAGCCTCAGAGGGTGGGGAGGCAGAGGGCTTGATGGAGAGGAACGGAGAGAGGAGAGGAAGATTACAGGCAGATGTACTGTATCTTAAGACTCCTTCTTTAGGTTCTGGCTCGGGTCTCAGTTGCTGGACTCATTCCGAAATGGTAGTCATGGATCTGGTGTACATCAGCGCCGCTTGATTCTCTTGAAGAAAACGGCAAGAAAGATGCCGATGTGTGTAGGATCTAAGTGTGTGCGTGATCTATACACACACTGTTCTGTTGCGTTTTCCTCCGATCAAATATACATTATTTTGTCCAGTCTTACTAGTGCAAGATCAATGTTATTGTTTTCTCTACAATACACGGAAACTAGGTGATTAAATATGATACAATGTTATATTTTCACTAGTACGTGCAGCACTATCACAGTGCTGCTTGGTGGATTAATAGTTTTGAATTTCAAATCAAACGATGAGGCAGGAGAGCAGCTTGTTTCCTCCGGTTAGGCGGCCGATTTTGACATGATATATGGGGCCTGCCTCAGATGGCAGAGAAGCCACAGCCTCTGCTCTGCCTCAGCAGTGGTTCATCAGCTGAAGGTCGTCTGCTGGAGTTCAGAACACTGCTGATTGAATCTGCTGATAACTAGTGCACGTGTGTACAAAGGGAAAGTTGTCCACCCACTATGAAACCAGGAGGAACTCTGGATCAGTTTCCTTCCATATGTTTGCTCTTTTATCCGACGCAACATCTCAGACACCACTGATTGGGTTTCTACGAAGCTCGGGGAAACGATGCATCTCACTACTTTATTCCAGCGTATTTTACAAATTGCACTTATTGGCCCAATGGGGGGTGCTAGAAAAGCAGTTGCCTGGGTTAGCAATCGAAGTTGCGAGTTTCTATCCACAGTTATTATATTCAATACAAGAAACGAGGCACATTTTCACAGCTGTACTGTCCTTAATGAATGATCAAACCTGCTTCCACCAAACTATTCTATTGGTAGGCAACATATTGAATTGACCAAACCTGCTCACTTATTATAGCACCAAATAGGCGAGCACTCAAGTTTACAGTTCACTATCCATTATTCTTACTCCAGTGATTTGAGGCTGATTCCCAATACATGGGAAACTGACATTTTATGCTAATAGAGACACTGCGTAACGCGTCATCATTCAGAAGCCACGCCCAAGATGGGGGAAAACAAAAAGCCCCCCTCCAATCCTGGCGTTCTCCTATGTCGCGTGCATGGTTGCGTGTTGCACAAAAAGATCGTATATACGGAAGATGATCACTCCAACTTACTTCCTTGACAGCTAGATCCACATTTTTCTTCTCGCCAATTCCCAATGGCTTCCTTGTTTTGCTCGGGGGTACAAAAAAAAATTAACTGCTGATTTTTTACATTTGTTGTCTGCGCAGCCCCACCACACAACAGCTTTTAGCTATGTTTAATTCAAGGAAAATGACGCTGGTGTGTGGAAATGAACGGAGCTTTTCCCCCGTGATGGGCGTGGCCTATTTCATGCAGTGTCTCTATAGAACATGTTTGTGCATTCACACCAAAATGTAGTCTTTTTAGAAGTCACTCTAATTTTTCGAGCTGCATATTGGTGACATCAGAAGATTATGGGGGTGGAAGAAAGTCTGCTCTCTCATTTCTGGCTCTTAGACAGCAGCAAAGGGCCGCTAGATACATAGCAAAGGTCTGCTAGATTATCTAGCAAGTAACGTTTCCTTGGGTAGAGGAATATCATATCTGAATGTTGAAACTCTGGGGTGTGGCCGTTTCCGGGGGCAAAATAACTCAAGTCAAGTCAGGCCACACGTTTGTTTTCCAAACTAGCTCGTATTATGAATTCTTTCAAGTTATTACAATATGTACATTCATTAGCTCTAATAGCTACTTGTGCAATGTGTTGCGCGCCCCACCCAAGCCCTCTATGGGGAAAATGCCCCGTCATGCCAAGCTGAGGCTGTAGAAAACATGATTCCACCTCCGCACGACGACTCCCAATGTTCTGCCAAATATCAGCTATTACATATCTACCCTCCAAGAGTGTGATGACAGGCTGCCGCTGCACAGGCCTGTCATGTCCCTGCCTCGCTTTTCAAATCAGTCACTGGGCGAGAGGTGGGAAGAAAGTCGATGCACGGCCATTTGCATATAAATATTTAAGCACACAGATACACGCTCACAAACGCATGCTCGTGCGCGTAGATACAAACACTCACATATGTACGTACACACACACACACACACACACACACACACACACACACACACACACACACACACACAATAGCCAGTTAGCCGTCTGCCAGTAATGATCCGTCCTTGGCAGTGGTGAGCGCGTAGCATGAATCTGTCGCTAACCAGCTGCAGTCACACTGCTCAGACAACACATCTGCTTTTTATACCATGTACTTGGTACACGTCTACATTATGAAGCACATTCTCCCTCTATCCTCTGCAAGTTATTGTACAGCTTTCATCCCCATCCCCTGTGTCCACTTGCTGTTCTGTGAACGAGACACTGTTGTGGTCAGTTGAAAAAGCGCAGTGAGACTCACTGAGAGTAACCAGACTAAACAAAGACACAAGGCTGGCTGGCTGAAGATTCCTCCAAGGATCCTGCAATAGCAAACGCAAAACAACAAACTCTTCTCGTCTCGGGTCACTGGCGCGTGGAAGCTGGTGCAATCGTGGGAAAATGGACCCCCATTAGCACATTCTCAGGTGTTGAACCTTTATGGAAAGGACTAACTGAAGTGCTGGTATGGTCCCACAAAAACTGTGTAACACTCACCATCTGACAGTGGGGTGGGGTGGGGGTGGAGGTGGGAGCGAGGGGAATGAAGGGGTGGAGCTGGACAAAGTCTGCTGCTACAACCTTACATAATGTTGCCTCATCCTGAGATGTGACGTGCACGTTTAACTCACTGCCTGCAAAACACCAGAGACAGACATGACAGAGTGACGTGCACGTTTAACTCACTGCCTGCAAAACACCAGAGACAGACATGACAGAGTGACGTGCACGTTTAACTCACTGCCTGCAAAACACCAGAGACAGACATGACAGAGTGACGTGCACGTTTAACTCACTGCCTGCAAAACACCAGAGACAGACATGACAGAGTGACGTGCACGTTTAACTCACTGCTTGCAAAACACCAGAGACAGACATGACAGAGTAACGTGCACGTTTAACTCACTGCCTGCAAAACACCAGAGACAGACATGACAGAGTGATGTGCACGTTTAACTCACTGCCTGCAAAACACCAGACAGACATGACAGAGTGACGTGCACGTTTAACTCACTGCCTGCAAAACACCAGACAGACATGACAGAGTGACGTGCACGTTTAACTCACTGCTTGCAAAACACCAGAGACAGACATGACAGAGTGATGTGCACGTTTAACTCACTGCCTGCAAAACACCAGAGACAGACATGACAGAGTGACGTGCACGTTTCACTCGCTGCCTGCAAAACACCAGACAGACATGACAGAGTGACGTGCACGTTTAACTCACTGCTTGCAAAACACCAGAGACAGACATGACAGAGTGACGTGCACGTTTCACTCGCTGCCTGCAAAACACCAGAGACAGACATGACAGAGTGACGTGCACGTTTAACTCACTGCCTGCAAAACACCAGAGACAGACATGACAGAGTGACGTGCACGTTTAACTCACTGCCTGCAAAACACCAGAGACAGACATGACAGAGTGACGTGCACGTTTAACTCACTGCCTGCAAAACACCAGAGACAGACATGACAGAGTGACGTGCACGTTTAACTCACTGCCTGCAAAACACCAGAGACAGACATGACAGAGTGACGTGCACGTTTAACTCACTGCCTGCAAAATACCAGAGACAGACATGACAGAGTGACGTGCACGTTTAACTCGCTGCCTGCAAAACACCAGAGACAGACATGACAGAGTGACGTGCACGTTTAACTCACTGCCTGCAAAACACCAGAGACAGACATGACAGAGTGACGTGCACGTTTAACTCACTGTCTGCAAAACACCAGAGACAGAAATGACAGAGTGACGTGCACGTTTAACTCACTGTCTGCAAAACACCAGAGACAGACATGACAGAGTGACGTGCACGTTTAACTCACTGTCTGCAAAACACCAGAGACAGAAATGACAGAGTGACGTGCACGTTTAACTCACTGTCTGCAAAACACCAGAGACAGACATGACAGAGTGACGTGCACGTTTAACTCACTGCTTGCAAAATACCAGAGACAGACATGACAGAGTGACGTGCACGTTTCACTCGCTGCCTGCAAAATACCAGAGACAGACATGACAGAGTGACGTGCACGTTTAACTCACTGTCTGCAAAACACCAGAGACAGACATGACAGAGTGACGTGCACGTTTAACTCACTGTCTGCAAAACACCAGAGACAGAAATGACAGAGTGACGTGCACGTTTAACTCACTGTCTGCAAAACACCAGAGACAGACATGACAGAGTGACGTGCACGTTTAACTCACTGCTTGCAAAATACCAGAGACAGACATGACAGAGTGACGTGCACGTTTCACTCGCTGCCTGCAAAACACCAGAGACAGACATGACAGAGTGACGTGCACGTTTAACTCACTGCCTGCAAAACACCAGAGACAGACATGACAGAGTGACGTGCACGTTTAACTCACTGCCTGCAAAACACCAGAGACAGACATGACAGAGTGACGTGCACGTTTAACTCACTGCCTGCAAAACACCAGAGACAGACATGACAGAGTGACGTGCACGTTTAACTCACTGCCTGCAAAACACCAGAGACAGACATGACAGAGTGACGTGCACGTTTAACTCACTGCCTGCAAAACACCAGAGACAGACATGACAGAGTGACGTGCACGTTTAACTCACTGCCTGCAAAACACCAGAGACAGACATGATAGAGTGACGTGCACGTTTAACTCACTGCCTGCAAAACACCAGAGACAGACATGACAGAGTGACGTGCACGTTTAACTCACTGCCTGCAAAACACCAGAGACAGACATGATAGAGTGACGTGCACGTTTAACTCACTGCCTGCAAAACACCAGAGACAGACAAAGACAGTTGACAGAAAAGAGGGTGGGGGGGGGGGGGGGGGGGATGAAAAAGGCTTCTTTGAGTGACAGTTCTGTTTGCCACCCAATGTTGTCCCGCCTCCCCGGACAACATTGTTGTCTTACCGCTCAATTACAATTTCCCCCTTCCTCTAGTAAACTGATCAATGTGTACAGTATTGTTCCATTGAGGGGGGAGCATCGTTTAGGATAAATGGGAATGAGTGGTGGAAGGAACAAAGCTGACAAGGTCATCAGCGGCACTGCATCAGCAAGCCAGCAAAATGGAAAAGGAAAGAGAGAAACAGGAAACAGGGAAAAAGTGAGGGAAAGCAGGGAAAGCATTAGAAAATGACTCCAAACGGAGGCCTCGTTGCATATAGGGGGTAACCAGTTGCTCCGGCAACACAACATCAAGTCCATTTGAGGAGGTCAAGTGGGCGTATCCAGAGGTCAAGTGGGCGTATCCAGGGACATAGTGGTAAAAGGTGGGTAAACTATGACCTTGTCATCATAAGTCACCAATATAAACAGAAATTGTTGTTGTTGTTTTTTATTCAGAAAAACCATTTGTGCTTTTCCATAAAATACCCAATCTTCTAGTAACCTACATCAACTTGATAAAACTTACTATGATGTATACTATGAATCTACCTAATGAAGGTTGATGTTGGTACAATAGAAAAGGTGGGTAAACTGAACCGACCCTCCACTACATCCCTGCGGTTATTTTTGATAATATCGAATATCGCGATATTTGGCAAACATCGCCGTATTATTTTATTTTTATTCTTGTACATTTCAAAAAATGTGGGATGATTTTGCACAGTCTGCGCCCTGCTGCCGACCCTCATGTCACTGCTGACTGTACATTATTGGTGCTGTTAAGAGTGTTCAATGTGTTGCTGCAAAGAAAGGAAGTGAACAGCATATCTCCAGTCCTTCATTGATTCATATTACTAATCATAATGTGTCAAGTATGCACCTGAAACATAAAATACAATAATGTCAAACAAACACAAACAAAAACGCACAATTATATCGTGTATCGCGATATTTGGGAGGAACATTTTGGATATCCCCCAAGCCTAGACTGCCTGCAGATAACCTGAGGGGAAGTACAGTAGTACATACATGTATAGCACTACATATGAGCGGCAGTTAGGACTTAACAAGAGTGCCATCCTGTGGCAAAGTTAAACATCACTAATCACAATGTCATTTTGCTGCGGACTGAGCAGGGATTCAACTTCCCCAGTAATCCATGGAGGGTTGTCCTTGAGTTTGACTCAGCATATTAAGGACAGTCTTGAGGTTGACTCAGCATATTAAGGTAGATTAAGGCATATTAAATTGCCCAAAGTCTGCAACGCTGATGAAATTGACATAGTTTATGTCACAGATGAAATAAAAACAGTTGAAGACCTTGTGTACATTGTGTAGCATTGTGTTCTTACCTCTTAAGATAGAAGGTGGAGTTTTCTCGGCTCTTTGTGAATGTGATGGGTAGGAACCGCAGTGTGATGTTCATCTTCCTGGCTCCGGCTGCCAGCGTCTTACCCTGGAAAACAGAAAAGGAAAGAAAGAACAGAATAGTATAGCGCACATTGACCCAAGGCAGAATGAGCCAAAACAGCAGAGGGATGTGCCAATATTCAAACAATCAAACAGTACAATGCAACAGTATCAAAAAGTTTCAGGCAGAGAAGAATAGTTTAGAAAACGTTAACTGTCCACTGAAACAGAATCTAATAGAAGGGTGGTCTTGAACAAGATTTGCTGGGACCACACAACCCAACTGACATTTCAGTAGAAAAAGTCAGACGGGTTTCGAGCATCTTCTTCAAGAACAATTACGTCTAAACACCAAACATCTGTTCTACATCAATACATCTGGCTGTGTAAGTTTAATTAACAATTAAAACAAATATTACCTGATGTTCTCCTTACTGTCCTGATCTTTCTGGCAGTAGCGTAGCCACTTAAAGGATGGCTTTAACGGTAATCCACCCACTTTGTATCATTAATCATCTCGGTAATATAAACACATGTGCAGTGTTCACCTTTCTCTGTGTTTTCCGCATGGAGATCTTCCATTTCCTCCTCTGCCAAAGCACTCCGCTCTGACGCGTTTTACGCTATAACGCGTCAGAAGTTCTGCTGGAGAGGCAGAATCTGCTGTTATTGTTTATTTAAAATTTTTTACCTATGTGCAAATCCAGAGAATTGCATTGAGAGCCTTAACGAGCCTTAATGACTTGGAGCTGGTGGGGGGGGGCGGAGTTTCTGCAGGCAGCAACAGGAGCATTTTCTCCCTGAGGAAAACAGAGAGAGAAGGCAAAACACTGCCCATGTGCTTACATTACCCAGATTATATCCAAAGTGGGTTGATTACTGGTAAAGCCATCCTTCGATGACTTAAGTTTGGCAGATACAGAGAGACAGTAAAAGGATCTTGACAGGTAGGCAGGCAGATACAGAGAGACAGTAAAAGGATCTTGACAGGTAGGCAGGCAGGCCTACACAAGGTTCATAGATGATTGCATTTGGAAGACTCTGGAAAAAGTCCAAAGACCAAAGCTCATCACGTGCCAAGCCCAAAGAGCATTGTGTACCAAGTGAGTTAAGCGAAGTTTGAGCGAGTTGTGAATTGAGGACACAAAATGGCGCAGGGTATTCAGATGTCGCGTAGCTGACCCAGGCACATGTTCACATAAACTAGTCTCCGAAGATAGACTAGATACTCCAGGATAGCCAGGTTTAAGCACGTAAGACAATCTCATTCATCTATCGACGATGACCTACAGTATTTGATGAATACAGCTGTGAAATGGACTTACTTTTGAAGTGGTATGTGGAGTCCGAATGAGAGTGTCTCTAGTGGCACCATCAGCAAACCGCCCTGTATCCTCCAGAAACCTATAATCTACAGCAGCAGAACAAAGTAAACAGACATAACAGTGTATATTAGGGGTGTCACGATACACTCAGTTCACGATACGATACTGGGTTCACGATAACGATACGATACGATACGATTTTAACAATATTTTTTTAAACTTGAATAATGACAATATATGACTGGAAAAGTAGTATTTTATTTGAAATGCACAAATACAAAACATGCTGTTGTGGGAAATTGTTATTACAATAACAACTAGAAAAAACATGAGATTGGAGATAAGGCTTATCTTGAAATAGAATGAGTTACACCGTCACTTAGATTTACTTTGAACTAAAAGGTTTCTCAGCAGTATAAATTCTCATTATGCATCTTCAGTTTTTCTTCAAACTCAAACAACAAGACTTTTCTTAGTCTATTTTTTATGCATCTTCAGTTTTTCCTGTCAAGTAAACAGTTTTGCCAGAAACTCAATTGAATGGTTTCTCTCCTGTATAACTTCTCATGTGTCTCTTCAGAGACTTGTTCAACTGAACTACTTTCCACACATTGAACTTCAACAAACAAAGACGTTTCTTTGTCTATTTTTGAAAAGAAATAAAAAAAAATAATAATAATAATTCTTCACGATATGAGATTTCATCTCAACGATACATATCGTGACGTTTTACTATCGCGAAATTTCGTGGGACGATATATTGTGACACCCCTAGTGTATATACAGTACCGTATATACATATATATACAAACTCATTTTCAAATTCAGAGAAAACCTTACACGTGATATCTTTAAACCCCGTTGTGAAGTCATGTTATGCAGTTGTTATTAAGGAAAGGAGATGCTCACCACTGAGAAGGCTTATTTCATCAAAGTGCGAGGCGGCCACAAAGGCAGTCTTGTTTCTAACCCCGCTGCATCCTGAAGCTTCCTTGTGCTTCTTCACACACAGCAAACTGTAGGGAACAGAGAGGGACATCTTTCACTAATGCTTCTGTTTTCCTGCAATTTAGTAGCTCCTCCAGACAGTACGGGAAAACCGGTGAAAGGAGGAGGACAAAATGCAAAAAAATGTTATGGGCTGGACTCAAACCGACAAACTTGAGTAAATGGCATAGGTATTTGCCTGCCAAACCACTGGGCACACCCTGTAAAGAACAATTTAACCAACTGCTTTACACGGCAGGTGGACAAACACTACTAGATTTCTTTAACTATTTAAAGCACCGAAGCACCAAAGAGGCTGACATCAGAGAAAGATTTTCAAGATCAGAGTGCAATGACAACGCTCCAGAGAGAAAAGCTGAGGGCTACGTATTTGATTACAATATTTATGTGGGTACATATTTTGGCCAAAATCTGGCCCGACACATTACATAACAAGATGACAAAAATCAGGTTTCTGTTACCCTTGGTTTCATCATCCGTCTAAGAACACAATGTACTTCATTTTAAGAGTCGACTCTAGTTGGAAAATAGGCATTTCCCCCCCAGTTCAAGCAGTGAGTTCTCAAAGCATCTCTTTCAGGATAAGCTGTTGCGTAGAGCCTTACATAACGTCTGGAAGCAAATCACTGTGTTTTTGCTCTCCGGGGATCTAAATCATTGGTGAGCCAACGCCAAATCTGGCAAAGTGTTGTAAATCTGTCTTGATATGTCTAAGTGACTGCATCTGCCCGTCGCCTGGGCCTGACTGATGGCCAGTCTGTGCTTTGTACAAAATGAGTAAGGGTGGAAGTGTGCAAGTCATTATCTCCGCCTGTAGCTTGCAACTTAAGGACATACAGTTTTACTAATGGTTGTGTTGGAGAGCAGTCTTGACAATTTTTAGGCACCGGTCGTGTTTTAGCTGCAGGCTAATTGGCTAAGTGGCTAACAGTAAGCTAGCAGAGTGTGTTGGGTTAGGGAGCGACGGTGAGGCTTCCGTCACGGCGGACAGAGGTGTGCTAATCGGCACAGAGCTGGGTGAGTAGTTTAAACTGTGAATATAGCTGCACACATATTATGACCCACATTTTGTGATCAAAAATCAATTATCGCAGTCCGTTGAGCAAACACGAGTCCCTGAATTTTGTGTAGATATGCGTAGCAGAGCCTGGCGGAGATCTGAGAACTTTTCTAGTTTGTACCTTTCTTTCGCTTTTCTCCCACCCAGAATCAAATATAAGCCAAATTCAAATTAATCATTCAAAATGGACACATTTTATATTTGTGTGTTCCTGTGCCAACACAGGAAACGCCATCCTCCTCCATCCTCTACCTCCATCCTCCTCCATCCTCTACCTCCATCCTCCTCCATCCTCTACCTCCATCCTCCTCCATCCTCTACCTATTGGTGATACCTTAAGAAAATAATGCAATGAAAATGACATCCCTGGCTTGACCAGTTAGGCCTAGACTAGAGCCCGACCGATACTGGATTTTTTTAGGCTGATGCCAATATCGATATTAGGGAGTAAAAGAATTCCGATATAGATATATCGGCCGATATTCTGATATTATATACCCATTATATTAAAAAAAAACTTGCAATGATCCCTCAAATATCAAACACTTGACAAAGATATTGACTTGACATGACTTGAGATATGTCATGTAGGGAGGATATTTTACAGCTTATCAATAAAGTTTATTGTCCAAAATTACATCAATGCAATGAAACAGTAAAATTCACTGGGAATTTAATAATTATAAATAACTAGAAATAGAAAAACACAAATAGAATATAAAATATAACTTGAGTTAAGAAAAAAGATCAAATATACACAACATGCTGTCTATAACTTAAAAAATACAAAATAAAAAAATATCGGTTATCAGCCAATATCGGCCAATAATATCAGTGGACCTATATATCGGACGGGCCTAGACATTCAGTAAAAGCCAATGGCCAGCTTTAATGCACTCGCAGGAGTAATCCGTCTATTGCCTTCACTTGAATTTCATCTCATTGGTGATGAAGGACAAATGTTCTTCAGTACAGGCTGGGCCTAAGAGTATACCTGCCCAAAGTTAATTGAGGGATGTTCAGTAGACAGAAAGGCCAAGCAAGTTGCACCCACCTGCACATTTCTTCCAGATGTCTTAATAAATGAAAATATTACTGAGCCTAATATGATTATTCTGAAAATCCCTGTAATTTGCTTTCTGAAAGCTCTCATTAAAAAAAAGAAACACTTGGGATGTGATCCAAGCATAGAAAGAGCCATTTCAGACACTTGCTGAGAGAAAGGTATTTGGCCCGGGTCTCGCAAAGACCATATCCCAGACAACTATGCAAGAGGAATGCTGAATGATGCCCAAAACAATAGGGAGCCATGAGAGAGGTGGACCGTGGACGGACATCGCCTCGCCCCCGCCGATAAACCTTCATGAAAAACTCAGGTGTGACCTTCATTATGGCATTTAGAACTTGAAGGTTGCGTCGTAAATGCTTCAAGAGCCACAGAATTCACGGAATAGGCGATGGCTTGTTGACATTGCTGGTGCCATGTTGTTGCTGGCCAGCAATCAAAGGAAAGTTCAGTCAGTGAAAACATGACTATAACTCACAAGTCAAGTTATTGCGTGCAAAGGTAGAAGACAAATGTTCTTCATGTCTCGTTGCATAAGACCTTAGTGATTAGTGGTTTACATATCGTCAAATGGGAAAACATTGTTTCAGTGATTTCATTAGCGATATCAGATGGAGCAAAATGATGAAGGGTGAAAAATCATCCTAAAACAGCATTCGTGTTTTTTTAAGACTAGAAACAGAGCGTGCTGTGCTCCTTTCTTTTCTTTTTTTTTATATATTTTATTTTACTTTTTCAGAACATAAAGAAAACAAAACAAGAACAGGAAAAAAGAAAAGAAAAAACATATATACATACATTCAACATTACAATGCTACAAAATGTCAAAATGTGCTTACAAAACGATTAAAAAAATATATATATATCTATATATATATACTGTGCAAAGGATCCAAAAGAAACTCAAATACCACTTTTAGCCTGATCAAAATAGGTCAGGAACGGGTCCCAAATAATGAGAAATTTCCTTAAAGAATTTGACCTCTGGAACCTAAGTCTCTCCATACGTATAACTGAGATCATGTCTGTCAGCCACAGCTGAAAAGAAGGTGGAGAGGAGGACTTCCATTCCTTCAAAATTCGTTTCTTGGCAACTGTCATTCCCTGTGTCAGAGATTGCTGGACGGCCGTTGGGAGGAGCAAAGAGGACTCCGAGCAGCCGAAGATGGCGAGTTCCGCCTCCAGTTGGAGGGCTATTTTGTAGGCCTTAGAGTACCAGTCAAATATTTTGGCCCAGAATCCTGATATTGAAGGGCAAAACCAAAAAGCATGGGACAGTGTGCCCTCCGACACCCGACACCTATCACATAGTGGTGAGACCGAAGGATATATCTTGTGTAACCTATGTTTGGAGTAATGAAGACGGTGAGCAACTTTAAATTGGATAAGTTGATGTCTACTATTAACTGAGCAGAGTTGGACCACAGACAGACTCCTGTCCCATATGATTTCAGACAGATCCACACCAAGTTCCTCCTGCCACGCCTCTTTGATCCTCTCAGTGGGGGCCTTAATGCAATCGGCGAACAAACACACAAACTTAGAAATAAGATGCCTGGAGTTGGGAGGGCTTAACAAAACCTCAAAAAAAACATGTTCGTGCTGTGCTCCTTTCTAGCGTCCCTTGCCACGCCCGCTGAACTGGCAGTGCTCCTTCCTACCGTGCCTCCTTCTCCTTCCCCTCCTTCTCCTCCTCATCGCTCATTTCTACCAAAGACGATGGGATTTCATGCAAGACGGCCCAACTTCAACTCGGTTCCTGTCATTTTGGCACGCGCGTTTTGCCCATGGCTTTCCACGGACACGCCCACTTAGGAGGTTTTCGGCAGGTCTGAGTCTGTTGGAGTCAATGGGAAAAGTCTACGTGATCTCAGATTATGAAAGATTCTTTCGCCCCAATATTCCTTAAAGTAAATATTCAGCGCCTTCTCCGAAGCCACATATCTTCTGAATATTCGGACACTAAAATGGCATTTTTCGGACAGACGGATCAGGAGAAAGTTTTACTTCCCGTCTCTATCTCAGCAACAGATTCTCGTGAGATTTGGCAACAGGAACTCATGTTCGCAGGGAGCGATTAGCTAAAGCTGAAGCTGAAGTCCGTTAATGTAGTAGCTAAATCTGTGGCTAGAAAATTAAATTTTTTAATGGAATATCTTAGTTTCAACTGTATTGAGCTAACAAGGGGCAGCTTTGTGTTTATATGTGTGGCTTGTGTGGAGTTTGGGAACTCACAATCTCTATTTCAAGTTAGCTTGCTAGGTCAGCACTAGTCTCTCAACGCCAGACCCATGAGAGTTCCTACGCTAGGATACACTACGTTACCACATGCTGCAGAGCTCTCTCTGGGTCTGGGACACTTCCCCCCAGCGGGCTGGTTATGGGAGGGAACCGTTCACTTGGCCAGTGATTGGCCAGTTGTGGATTCAGTCTTCCCCAATCAGTAACGACTTTGCGATCAGAAGTGAAGAAGTGTGAAGTGGCACAGACTCACTTACTTATGTAGTATGCTGCGACCAGTTGTTAGAATTGGCGGAGCCTGCGGTGACCCATCTAGATAGCAATAGAAGATCTATGTTTCTACCATACCATAAATCGGGCCCATTTGACAGAAAAACAAAAAATGGGCATGTTTTCTCCTTTTTGGTTTAAAATGGGAAAATGGATTATACTTTAGTCCCTTTAGAGCCCCATTTTTAAGGGGTCCGCAAAATCCAAGGCGGACCAATTAAAAAAGGCCAACGGGCCGTAGTTGGCCCGTGGGCCGTAGTTTGGGCACCCCTGAATTGATCAAGGGTATCTTGGCTATTTTCTGTCCGTTTGGTAGAAGCTACTACACTCACAAAGACTGAACTATGCAAGATCATGGGACAATGACATCTGTTGGGGTGGATTTGCCCTTCAATATATCTGTGAGCCCCATTTTCACTTCTACTCAATCCAAAACCTACTGAAGCCTGTTGCAAAGCAGGCAGTAACAAAGTCCAGGGGAGGGGGTTCAATAGATCTACAAACTTTGGCATGTACCATGTACCTGCAAACGTTCGCTGCTTGCTTTCCTGTAACTCTAAATAACATAATAAATCCAATAAAGCACAAATACGCCCCAAAAAGACAAAAACCTGATAGTCCACATGTCTGTGCTGTGCAGTAACCCTTTCCCCCTCCCCTCGGCCTATTATGTTACATAACTTAAGAATGAGCTTTACTGTTGTCTTTTTGGCTGCAACTGAGGTTTCCCATCATTTCTGACCATGGGGGAAGTGAGGCCCTCTTCATATCTTTAAATCATCCGTAATACCACACTATAAAAGGGAGAAGATAAATTGATTCCACCTTGATGTTAAAACTTGGAGACGGTTTGCTGGTAAATACTAGGGATGGGCAGGGGTATTGAGTACCCCTTCATAACCTCAGTATTCGCCGGCGGCGTTAAACAAGCGCACCCTATGCCCAGTTCAGAGAAGCAGAGAGCAGGAGGAGGAGGAGCAGAAGTCGGTTGTGTTGTTGTGAAAATGATAAGAGAAAGAAGAAACGTTCTTTCCTTCAGCGATGCTTCAGCGTGAGATTGGCGTATGATGTGTTCGGGCCATTACAGTCAAGGGTCATAATACCTGACAAGGATGAGACCACCAAAATAAAAAATATTTGGCATGACATCATCACTGATGACATCACTTATGACATCATCACTGATTTCCGTTCCTGATTGAATGACAAAAAGCCTTCTCTTTCTTGACCACGCGCTGCTGCGCACGTGGTAGAAAGTGAATGGGGGTGCTGTGGGGTCTTGTGTCACCTATATGCCGGGAGAAAGAATATGACTTATAATTAAGCAATATATCACGAGAGCAAGTGTGTTGTGGTGAATATATCCCGCTGATAAGCTGTTATCCCACGAGGCCGCAGTGGGATAACAGCTTATCAGCGGGATATATTCCACAACACACGCTGCTCGAGTGCTATATTGCTTTTATAAAACGGTTTCCAAGTATAATAATATAATAATAATAATACTATAAGTCCGACTGGCATGGTATTCTGAGAGTCAGTTGAAACACTACTGTAAGGCGGGACCTCTAGCAAGAAGATAGACGTGCGGGTGATTTGATTGGATCGTTCTGGAGACTGAAGTCGACATTGGCCAATCCTGGCGCTTGCTGAGAGATTTTTGCAAAGCCCGACACCAGAGCCGTATGCCGACACCAAGTAACGTTACGTCTTATTTAGAAATGCGGGGTTAAGAGTGAGGGCGCGCGAGAGAGGGGTTAAGACATTAGCCCGCGTCTATTCTTGTACAAAACATCATTTTCTGCTAAGTATTAGTAAAGTTATAAGCGAAGATCGATTCACAAGGATCTCAAAGCTGTCTCCGCCATTTTGTTTTTGAGGTAACCAAAGCCTAAGAGAGTTGCGCCATCATGCGTCTGGCTGCAAGCGAGTAGCTTTTTGTTTTGACACTACTGTAAGGCGGGACCTCTAGCAAGAAGATAGACGTGCGGGTGATTTGATTGGATCGTTCTGGAGACTGAAGTTGACATTGGCCAATCCTGGCGCTTGCTGAGAAGCTGAGAGCTTTCTGGAAAGCCCAACACGGAGCTCGAGCGCAGTGCTGCCTTTTAGTAAGAGAGTTGCCATGGCAACCAATAACCCATGGCCATGGGTTATTGAACTCGGTTACTGGAATTATACAATGGCTGTGAACCAATCAGATTGCTTGATTTGAGAGAGCCGTTTTATAATAACATATATAACATAAATCTCACCTGCAAGAACGATTGAGACAGGCAGGGCATCTGTACTTGGCCTCCTCTGATCCACACACACCACAACTGTTGGACAGACAAATGGCAACATCGTTACAATCAAAATCTATGCAAGTACAAAAGTACATGGCTCTCTGTGTGTGCATAATTGTTGATTTATTTGTGACAGACATTGATTATTGTCGCTTCAAGTGAGGACCAACATTCTTTTGTGGACTGACCGACCGACCAAACAACAGCGTAGTCTCGCTTGCAGGGAGAGAGTCTGGCTGGTAACATCTACTGTGGACTAGCAGGAAAAAGGCTCTGTTTAATACCTTTTCAGCCATTCACCGAAAGTACCACGCAGGCTGGCGTCATTGCACAATCCACATCCATCGTTTTCAGCGTGTAGCAACGAGCTAACGGCTAGCATTGCTGCTGTTATTGTTTCAAAGTGGCGCAGGCATTTGAGATCGGCAGATTTGAAATGCACAGCAGCAGTGGCATTTGAGATCCACAGATTCGATACGGAGGGAGAGGAAAGGAAATCCATATTACAGTATGGTCAGGTTTTTCCACGTGTATTTCTTTGGTGTTTCGAGCACTACAGAGTGCCATTCAGTTCCATTGTATTCAAGAGAAGGCAGACATCTCTGCGGTCAATATCTCCAAAACTCAGGCAACTAACACAAAACGATATAGATAGATAAACTACAAGTGAGAGGAAAAAAAATTATTTTGGATTTTAGGGTGAGCTGTCCCTTTAAGGGCGTGCACGTGTGTGTGTGTGTGTGTGTGTGTGTGTGTGTGTGTGTGTGTGTGTGTGTGTGCGTGTGTGTGTGTGTGTGTGTGTGTCTGTTTGATTTTTGATTTTGAGGACGGACACCTTTTGGTG
Source organism: Poromitra crassiceps (assembly GCF_964638095.1). Classification (NCBI taxonomy): domain Eukaryota; kingdom Metazoa; phylum Chordata; class Actinopteri; order Beryciformes; family Melamphaidae; genus Poromitra; species Poromitra crassiceps. The sequence goes on from NC_139632.1 coordinate 41,894,132, forward strand.
GACCGACGATTTTGAGGACCGGCAAATTTTTTGGTGGACCAACCAACCAACCAACCAACAGTGACATAGAACTGCTGCACAGCTATCTATGCCAGGATATCTCTGTAAGTCACTCGGTTGGTTGGTCAACCAAAAAATGGACCAAGGTTGGTCCACCAAAAAATGCAGCAGCTAAAGAGTATTATGGAATAGAATGGCTAGTGTGCACAACTATACAATCGTTACACTGTACAGAGGAAGTAGAGTAAATGAACATCTGGAAGATTTTTGAAATTTTATTCGGGAGTAGTATCGCAATATCGCATAGAAATATATTAGGGCATGGCCACTAAGGTTTGAGGCTATAAGAGGGTCTGTCTGTCTGTCTGTCCATATGTATGTCTGTATGTACACTGATGATGTCACACCGATGACACCATGCATTTGTCATTGGTGATGATGGCATGGCCACTAGGGGCCAATGACATCATCACCGATTACATCACAATTGCTCGAGTTACATCACTGATGACATCATCACCAATGACATCACAATTCTCTCACATTCCCCCTGCTATTCTCCCTTCTCCTGCGCTCTCCTCTGCTCTCCCCTCATTCCTATATTTTCTATATTATCAATTGTTCAAATGTTATCTTTATTCTGTATATTCTTGTTATTGTGTGTTAGCTAGAATTAGCTAGACATACTTTCTGTGAAGCCCTCTGAGACATGCTTGTGAATTAGGGCTATATAAATAAACTTGACTTGCTTAGACACTGATTTCATAGACATTGTGACATCATCAGTCATGTCATACATCACAGATGTCACAGAGCCAATGTGACATCATCAGTGATGTCATAAATCCTTCTTACGTACAGAGCCATTGTGACATCAACACAGATATTTATCCCTCACTGATGACATCACGGATGATGTCACAACTGCTTTTACGACCTCACCTCTTATGACATCACTGATGTTATGACATCACTGATGAAATCATCACAGGGACTTGGTGTGTGTGTGTATATATATATACACCCCCACACACACATTTTATGACATCATTATGACATCATCGGGCTACTATTACATCACTAGTGACCTTTTATATAAAATTAATGCTTTGTTCAGAGTGCAAACAGATCTATGTCAGACGAGTTTGTTTTTCGACTAAAGGCAAATTTTGAGCCATGGAACAAGTTGTTGCGGACAGTCCTGTTACCCTGGTCATCAAGTCACCCAACCAGAAGTACGATGACCAGACCATCAATTGTTACCAGAACTGGACAGTGGAGAAACTCAAAGCCCACCTGTCAGACGTGTACCCCAGTAAGCCAAGCTCCAAAGACCAGAGGCTGGTGTATTCTGGAAAGCTGCTGTTGGATCACTTCACCTTGAAAGATGTGCTCAGAACGCAAGACAAGTACCAAATGCTTCACCTGGTGTGCGCCTCACGTACTCCTCCTGGGTCCCCGAAGCCCCACAGCAGCCATGCTAACAAGTCCCAGGAGAACTCGGCTGCTCCAAGTCCAACCACACTTGGAAATTCTTCTAGCCCCTCCCTCCCTGGTCAGGACAGCCAATCCCATTTGACTGGAGAGAGCAGTGGTGGACTCCGACAGCAAGCGGGCCCCTTACCTTACTACGCGATGCACACAGCCTTTATGCAGAGCTCAACATGGCACCTGAAGTACTCCCCATGGCCACAGCCGGCTCCAACCACAAGCATGCCCACATATTACAACCCCATGACACTAATGTGGTGGCAGCAGCTATATGCCAGGCAGTACTACATGCAATATCAGATGTTGGCTGCCTCCTCTCAGCATCCCAGGCCGGAACAGCCCTCGTTGCATCCTCTGAGCCAGCATCCTGAAGCGGATCGCCATGGCAACCCGGAGGTCCAGATAAATGCCCCGAGAGGGGAGGTCCTGGTCCTGAACGAGGAGGAGCAAGACCCCGATTGGCTCGACTGGGTGTACATGATATTGCGGGCCGCCATCTTGCTCCGTATCGTCTTGTACTACTCCTCCTTCGGCCACTTGGTCATTGTGATGGGGGCCATGCTGGTGCTTTACCTGCACCAAGCAGGCCGGTTTCCCTTTAACCAGAACGAGCTCCAGCTTGGTGGAGATGGTCCCAATCAGGACGACATGGTGGAGGGAGAGCTAGAGAACCACGACTTACAAGAAATGGAACGGGCGACGGATGAAGGCCTGGATGACGATGGGGAAAGTGGAGCGGAAGGAGCTCCTCCCCACAGGAGCTTCCTGTCTTCCACCTGGTCCTTTGTCATAACCTTCTTCATGTCACTCCTCCCGGAGGTTCCGCCAAACGCTGCTAACTGAACCGTGGGCTCCAGAGCCGTGACTCTTCTTCTCAGGCCCCTTGATGTTAGGATTGATGTTAGATGGGCCTCGCCAGATTACAGTTGACACTTGAATGGCTGAATGGCCTGCATTGATTTATAGCTGAGTTAGCACCAGAGACGCTACTCTAACGTTATTGTGGAAAGGAATAAACAGGTCCAGTTGGATCAAAAGACGAACTGCCTCCTCGTTCCTACGGTCTCACAAGTGTCAGTTCCCCAGTGGCCAGTAGTCTCCCTGCCTGAGAGACTCGGAGGATGAACACTAATATCACTGATTTAACCTGAATCCACGTGTTTGCTGCTGTAGCTAATAGAGTCACTATATAGACCTGCTGGACACCACAGGGACTGCGAAATACAAGGATTGCTTTTGACTCCTTGTAAACATAGTAGGGATGCACGATATGGATTTTTCCAGCCGATACGATAACTGATCGATATCTGCTTCTGGCCCAATAACCGATATGAAAAAAAGAAAAAAAAAATCTTGATTTAAATTTTCAACATAAAAGAAAAAAAGAAACATAAAAAGCACAAACTTCTACAAAAAAAAATCTTAAATGAAGGCTTTGCTGATTTTCAACCCGCTTTGTATCATAATCTATGTAATATAAAGCAGATGGACAGTGCTTTTTGCATCGAGTTATCCACGTTTGACTGCCTGCAGAAACCACCCCGGCCAGCTTATGAGTCAATAACGCTCGTTAAGGTTCTCAATGTTTCTGCAGAAACCACCCCGGCCAGCTTGTATGAGGCAATAACGCTCGTTAAGGTTCTCAATGCTTCTGCAGAAACCACCCCGGCCAGCTTGTATGAGGCAATAACGCTCGTTAAGGTTCTCAATGCTTCTGCAGAAACCACCCCGGCCAGCTTGTATGAGGCAATAACGCTCGTTAAGGTTCTCAATGCTTCTGCAGAAACCACCCCGGCCAGCTTGTATGAGGCAATAACGCTCGTTAAGGTTCTCAATGCTTCTGCAGAAACCACCCCGGCCAGCTTGTATGAGGCAATAACGCTCGTTAAGGTTCTCAATGCTTCTGCAGAAACCACCCCGGCCAGCTTGTATGAGGCAATAACGCTCGTTAAGGTTCTCAATGCTTCTGCAGAAACCACCCCGGCCAGCTTGTATGAGGCAATAACGCTCGTTAAGGTTCTCAATGCTTCTGCAGAAACCACCCCGGCCAGCTTGTATGAGGCAATAACGCTCGTTAAGGTTCTCAATGCTTCTCGTGGATGTGCGCATACAGAGAGAAAATACAAATAAACAATAACAGCCGCCTTCGAAGCTGCCCTCGAGCAACATCTGTTCACTTCCTGTATGATGTGCGTTGCATCGTTCTGGACATTGAAGTGAACTGCGGAGCTCTTGGTGCAGGAAAGCTTGAAGACAAGGTAAAGGATTTCCATCTGCATAATTACTGACATTGCAATGATACAAAGTGGGTTGAAAATGGGCAAAGCCTCCCTTTAACCTGTATTTTATGCACACCTCGGGTAAATAGAAAAGAGGGGCGGGGCAGATGTAGTGAACAAAGATGGATGCTTTAATATTCCATAGCTCTGACCTAACCAAATAACTATCACTATACGAGGGATCAGCCGAGCAGCATTTTGGTAAACAAACCGCATCACTGGGTGGCAACGGCAATGGAACCCTACGGAGCGTGAGTACTATGCTCTAGCCGGCTTGACTCTGTTTACATTTTAAAAACTGAGACAGTTCACACAACGTTAACACGACATGCATATATTATACATCAAACTCTTGTGCTAATTCTGCTCTCACTCAGAATGTCAAAATATAAGCGGTATTAGTAAGTAATAAGTGACGTATAGTTTTTGAGATATTAACGTTTGTTTGGCACAACTCATACTATTAACTGCCGCGGGGTTCAGCATTTCTGGGTGTCAAGTGACGTCATGCTGATTCGTCCTATTGTGAACACAAAGCAAAGAACACTTCTGATATAATGATATTGTTTAGTAAAGTGTATCACTCAAATCAATAGAAAAAAATAAAGGCTTTATATTTAAAAAAATATAGTTTAATCGACTAATCGGAAAAAGAAAGTCTTTAGATTAATCGGAAAGAAAATAATCATTTGGGACAGCCCTCATTTGTTGTATGGTAATTGTTTAACACATTGAGTGCCAGCGACGCCATATGGCGTCAAGAGAAATTTACCGTAGGCTGCCAGCGACGCCAAATGGCGTCAATAACTCCAAATTCATATTTTGACGGGGGAATGTCGATCTAAGCCTCTTACATCGCCTCTTACAATATGGGAGCTATTGAATGTGTCTAACCTATTTTACAGAACCCTTAGGTGGCGACAGTGCTCTCCCGATTAGACAAAGGCCAGGAGAAAAGATAGAAGAAGTCATGAGGAAACGGAAATCGCCATTGATATGCTTGAAGCATAACGTCGTTAGCTGTGCCTGTGAACAGCAGCCATCCGCTGCCACAATTGAGCCCCATCCGTGTCCGCTGCGACAGTCCATCCACATGATCCAGTTGCCGACATGGCGACACCAGCGTCTTTATGAAAAGTTACACCACTCTCAGCTGGGAGCCGAGGACACGCTGTAAAAAAGCGGGGGGTGCAGGCAGCGGACTTTTCAGTGCAGATCAAACAGAGCAAACCACCGCAGCAGAGCAGAGACACTCGACTCCTCCCACCACGGAGGAGGAGGAGGAGGGGGGTGGGGCACGCAGGGCACTAACAGCATACAACCATCGACAGTACACACACACGCAGGCAGCAGCAGGCTCGATGTTTGTTCAACTCAAAGCAGAATTCATTCTGTCGCCTTTCTAACATAAAGATGTGATTATCTCAGAAACTAATTTCAGCATGCTCTTTTCGGTCGAAAACACTCTTTTTCAGAGGGGTGTATTTCCAAAATGGAACGGTTTATAAACACAGTTTTTTTTAAAAATGAAACAGAAGGGTTCAAAGTTTCATTGAGGCTATTGGTTGTCCATATAAGAGGAACACAAAAAATGATATGGCTATATTAAAATGCATTGCGGCCTATGTGGCACAGTACAGCACCTTTTGCCCAAGGGCCGTGGCACTCAAAGTGTTAATGGGTCACAGACAGTAAAATAGTAAAATATTTGAACAGCTTTTGAGCTGGAAACCATCCACTGTACAGTATCTGGAAACATAGCCCCATAACGTGACGCCACTTACTGTACTTACTGTACAGCAGTCGGCGCCACACAGCGTTAGAATCCTCAATAGGTGGGCAAGGCTGTTCAAAAAGCTCTCCTACCCGTATCCCACCTCCGATTGCAGATCCGAAGATATGATCGCCAGCCTAGTGAAGCCAGTAAGTTCGCTGGGGAGGTTAAACGATACTGCTGCGTGAAACAACCGTTTAGAAGCAGTCTTTGCACAGCCTGTGCCGTATTGAGGACAGGAGAAGCTTCCTAATGCCGACAGGAACCTTGGGATTTTGAGTATTTCATGACATGTTTTGCTTCCCAGGTGCGCTGGATTTGCGTTGATCACTGACAGCCGCATGTGTTGTTTGCTCGCCGCGTGCAAGCGGTGCACCATGATAGTGAGATCAAACACACCCTGCTGTAAATTCAGTGCAGGCTGTGCAAAGACTGCTTCTAAACGGTTGTTTCACGCAGGCAGCAGTATCATTTAACCGCCCTGGCGAACTTACTGGCTTCACTAGGCTGGCGATCATATCTTCGGATCTGCAATCGGAGGTCGGATACGGGTAGGAGAGCTTTTTGAACAGCCTTGCCCACCTATTGAGGATTCTAACGCTGTGTGGCGCCAACTGCTGTACAGTAAGTACAGTAAGCGGCGTCACGTTATGGGGCTACTGGCAGAGTGAGTGAAGGGGCACTGCACTAGTGTATAAAAGTGCAACTGTGTGCGCGTGGATACTATATGTGCAGGGAGGGGAGTTGGGGAAATGTATAGTTCAGCTCTTGTGTCGATCAGATGTGACTCTATATTAATTTGCAGCTTAGTTACGTTGTACTAACTCAGAGAGAGAGAGAGAGAGAGAGAGAGAGAGAGAGAGAGAGAGAGAGAGAGAGAGAGAGAGAGAGAGCAAGCGAATGCATGGTACCAAATGAGGCTAACATGGCAACTTTTGCATGCATGGTATCAAATGAGGCTAACATGGCAACTTTTGCTATCTACACGTTCCACGTTAACTGGCAAGTACGAGAATAGCGCTAACATACCGCCAATTTAAGGCTACATATACCGTTATGCCGTACAAACAGTAGACAAGTAACGTTAATGAATGTTAACGTCGTTACAACTGTGAGCTAGCTAATGCTAGCTAAGGTTTCGCTACTGGCTCTCGCTGCCTAGTAAAAAAAACCACTTACTTTGACAGAGACATCTTTCTTTTCTTCCCCCTGACCTCATCCTCCAGACTGCTGTTTTCGACTTGGCTTTCTACAGCTGACAGTGTGTCTGCTGCGGGCAGGATTACGGTGCACATGACTGAGAGAGGGCAGCCACACGTGTACAGGGGAAGCTCTTCTGTAGCATCAAAACAAACCCTTCCTCTTCCTCTCAGGCACCACGTGGGGGAGGAGAATTCCGGTTGAGCGTGAAACTTGCACATTGGCGCCTCCTGGTGTTGGTGGGTTAGAAATACGACATCCAGTAATGTCTGCCTACAGCAGAGGTTCTGAAATGTTTTTCAGCCAAGGAGGACCCCTTACAAGATAAAAAATATACCCGGGGACCCCCTTATTCTGATTTGTGATTTTGGGCTAAGCTTAATTGTTTCCACGGTAACGTGCTTGACTTTTAAATTAATAGGGTTGTTAGATTAGAATGTAATCCATGAACCATTTTAGATTTAAAGCATAAAATATTTCCTATGACGCTTTTGTAAATAAAATAAAAAAGTTTTTATTTTTATTTTCCTGAAAACTTTTTGTGGACCCCCTGGCAAAGTGCCACGGACCCCTGGAGGTCCCTGGACCCCCATTTGAGAACCACTGGGCTACAGTACAGACACAGCTGCAATGTGCCAAGCCCATTATTATGCATATTTGTGGGATGTTATGCATCATAGTGCCACTCAAGATATAGTTTGCCTATCATGCATAATAATGTACCTCATTTATCCTACAGAAGTACAGTATTTCAATAAAATGTTCTGTTTCTGTCCTAAATGGCTAAGATTGTTTCATCCTTGAACGCTGCTTCGTTAAAGAGAGCATTAATAGTCTCAAAGGCCACAGTATTATTGATGCTATGACATGTACAGTAGCAAACACCCATGGCATTGTAATCAAATGTACCTGTCATAGGAAAATGGGGGGGAGGAAAAGTAGGCAGGTGCCTTTGTCAAATGAGGCATTGAGGTTGAATGAATGAAGGCTGCAAAATTAAGTTCCCTAAAAGCCCCTGTGTGACTCCTGTGGAAATCTGTACAGAAGAATACGTGCAAACAATGAACATGATTATATTGTGCTATGGAAGCCAGCGCTGTTGACTCACAGCTAGAAGGTCCTGGTTCGATTCCCGCCTGGGTGCCGAGGGTGTGCCCCTCCCATGTCCCCAGTGCCCACCAGCCAGGTGGGCCATCTCATCGAAAGGGCCCCTCTGTGTGGAGCTTGCATGTTCTCCTCCATATATAATAACCCCCCACTAAAAACATGCAGAAGATTGTTGTCTGACCATAGTGGTGCTGGCACAGCTGGTCCAGTCCCAGCACTGTCTTCTTGCTTGCACCCGTGCTCCGGCATTTTAGACACAAAGTGGCTGATTTGGGTGGGATGTGAAATAGGCGTATATTTCAGGGTTTTCCGAGTAGAGCAGGCGTCAAGACTTGCGTTTCCGTCATATATAACATTTTGTCCGGGAAGTGTCAATCATATTTTTCCAATCACTTGTGGAGGTTCAAGGAAAAATAGATTTCGGTCAGAGAAGGGTCACAGCTTTTTAATTCAGAGCACCCCAAATCCCTCCAGTGACCCCCCCTTCTAAATAATCAACAGTCCCTAATGTTACACAAATTCAAACCAGTCTAATCTAAAACAGATCTGCCAGTGGGAGACAGTCATACAGCAAACAGATGATGCTCCAATGATATTTCATTCAAACCTACAGTATGATATGCTATTGATCATTCCTTTAATCAATCACAAGCAACCAAACATATGGGAATAAAATGTTCATTTTATTTAATGTCAACATATTTATTATTTACAAATTGCATTCAACTTTATCCTCCAGAGATAATTACACTTTGTTCAAGGTAGGGTAAGGACCAGTGGTGTAGTCTAGTTTATTCTAGTGGGTATACTGTGTGTGTGTGTAAATCATAATGTTTCATTATGATTTAATTTACAAGTTAACACAATTACAGAATATTATTCATTATTTCATTTACAAGAAGTTAACACAATTAAAGAATGTAGAAGAATGACTGTTTTGATATTTCACTGTTATCTCTCTACTTTCAATACAAATAAGTCGTGGAAGTCTGTACAAAATCATCTTCCCTTGCAGTTATCTACCCGGTATTTGCGAGACAAACTCTTTGAAGTGAAATTTGTGTCACAAAACTATATTGTTACGAATCCTTACACATTTTTAAGTGGGTATACTCAAATCCTGGAGCTTTCCTAGTGGGTATGCTGTGTATACCTGCGTACCACGTAGACTACACCACTGGTAAGGACTCTTCTTGTAAAGGATTCTGACTGGCCTATGGTAGCTGCCAGTCCACTTAACCACTGAATTAGCTGGGCGCGCACGGGGGGAAGGGGTTGGGGGGTTATGAGTGTGTACACAGAAATTCACTTTTTAAAACATAAATACTTATTTAGACTGCGTTGTAATTGACCAAATAGTTCTCTGAGAGTATAACTTACTGCCATACAGTAATGTGAACAAAAACAAAAAAGGATATAAATAATCAAACATACATGTATGCTGGCAATATATACACAGGAAATGTAAAAACTCACTGATGACTCATTCTTTGTTGCAGCACCAATGATAGGTTACCCCTGAAGAACCTACCAAATAGCAGGAAAATGCTACGAAAAAATATGTAGTGTATCAAAACAAATCATAAATTAGAAATGACCAAATCAAAATAAGTACTCATACAATAGAACAAATCTTGATGTAACCGGTACATACAACTCAAAGCAAAAAAAAAGAAAGAAAAAAGATTAACTTGACACAAGCATCTATTCTAGGAAGTGAATGAGCGGGTCGAGGTAGAGCACCGTCATGTCAGGACAAACGTGTCTGACTGGGCAGGACAAGACAGAATGATCATGAAAACAACGTAACGTTGTTGACCGGAAATGCAATGTTCAAATCAGTCGCACATTATCCACATGCTATTGCACTCTTATAACCCTTTAGTTAGACAGAGCTCCTATTCAGAGGCCTGGCGCTCTCCTTCGGGCTGGCCCCCACTTAGGACGACTAGGGTGTAGGGTGTAGGGTGTAGGGTGTATTGGAGGGTGGTGGGTTGGGGCGTATTGACAGGGAGGTACAGTATGAGTTTGGAGGTTTGGACAAGTCGCTGCGTAGTTAGGCCCAACCCTGAGATCAGGGAGTAACGTGGGTCCAGGATGCAGCCCAACCCAAACACCTTTTGACAGACCAAACGAAAAATACACATTTATTTGATAAATATCGGTATACACTGTTCTCTTTTGGCCGTCTTGGCCTGGATGTCCCACAGAGACCGAGTTCCTCCACCGAGGTCTGCCGTCGACCGGACGTCGCGCTCGCAAAGACCCGATGACAGTCTCTCCCGACAGGAGCGGAGACCCATCCCGGCTCGGTGTTCGAGCCTCTCTTTGGTAGGCAGCCGTTTTCTGCGGCAGCCTCACATTCTCGTAGTTTATGTCGAGTGTGGTATGGCGAAATCGACGTTGGCCTCAGAGGAAGCAGACTGGTCCAACTTCTATATGTCGCTGACTATGGGGCTGCGACGCAGAGGGTTCCTGCATGTCTACAATAGGTAGCTGACGACTATCCTGAGTATGGAAGAGGAAACGTGACTGGTGCCAGCTGCCATCTTGGATCTGAAAAGGGGGGCGGAAGAAGAAATTATCTTCAAAAATCTCTTTCAAAATCTGCAACAAAATGGTCAACAATGTATTTGTACATGTGGATGACATTCTGTTGAAATATATTTTGGGTTGCAAAAATATATTTAGGATATAATTTACTCGCAGAGGTATGCAGTTAACAGAATGTATTTCCAGTGTCTCAAATCTCTTTCGAATTTTTTTTTAATCTCCCTGAACAAATATATGAAATATATGTTTTACAAACATGTGTTGTATGATGTATTATGTTATATGATGTCTCCCACCCCCACCCCTAATTGAATTTCTGTTGTGCCTGCAGTGAAGCTAAATGCAGCATTTTTAATCCATCAATTTAATAAGCTATAACCTATTTGATTCAGGTTCAGGGCTGCAGTCAAGACCACTTTAGTCAAGCCAGTAAAGTCCAAGATCAGGTTGAAAGGTGCTGGAGACCAAGCCAAGAGGACAAGAGCAAACTGGCTCTTATTCAAGACCACGGCCAAACGAGCCAATAAACAGTGTCTATCTATGTTTCTCCAAGTGTGAACATCATGCTTATAAATTATGCTTAATAAAGTTTCTTGTGGATGAACACAAAATGTACAGATGTACAGTAGATCTATCTGCAAATCTGCTCAGTAGATCTATCTGCAAATCTGCTCACATCAACTCATCAATTCATGGGAACTGACTAATAAATGCATAGAAGTTTCAGAGCCATTAGATACGCAGGGTTCTATAGATAAAATCGCTTCATAAAATATGTCACCCTCTTTTTTTCCGTCCCCTGCCCTCCCATTTTCTCCCAAATTGTATTTAGCCAATATCCCCCTGCTGTCCTGGTCGTTGCTTCACCCCCGCTGCCGATCTGGAGACTTGTAGACTAGAACATGCTTCCTACATGTGCAGTCACCAGCCACTTCTTTTCACCCGACAGTGAGGAGTTTCACCGGCAGGACGTAGCGCATGGGAGGATCACGCTATTCCCCCAGTTCCCCTCCCCCTGAACACCGACCAGACCCTCATGATGGTAGGAAGGGGATCTACCACTGCACTACCCAGATGCGCTCTGTTCAATTCCATTCACTGTGTCGCCTAAAAGGAAAAGGATCTGCTGTATCCATTCTCTACTCTGCTCCTCACCTTGCACTCGTCTTGCAGCACGTATGGTTCAAGTAGCGTGTCTTCCTCAAACATCTGGCCGTTCCAGCCGCGGAACCGCGGCCGGATATTCTCCTGGGTGACGGGCCCGGGGGCCTGGGTGTTCTCCTGGGTGACGGGCCCGGTGGCGCTGAAGCTGTCTGCGGTGTCGTAGGGCGGATGGCTCAGGCAGTGGACCGTGATGCTGTGGCTGGCCTCAGTGCTCAGGAGATGGAGGAACTTCATCTGGACTTTCCCCACCCCAAATGTCATCTGTAAAGGGGAAGGCACAGCCAGGGTTGAGTCATGTCATTATAACCACGACTAGAAGGGTGGAGACTTTTTTGGGGGTGTGACCAAACTCATGCCGAAATTTGGCACTGCACTCACTGTCGGATCCTCAGCAGCGCATCCCCCCCCCAAGTTTGAAGTTGATTGGATGAATGGTTTTTGTGATAAACCATTTTTTGTGTTGACAGTAGGTGGCGCTATGACTATGCACATGTCAGAATTGCACGGAATTTGGCACTGCACTCTGTTGGGTCCCCAGCAGAGCACTCCCCAAGTTTGAAGTGAAGTTTGAAGGGAGGTGGCGCTATGACTATGCACGTGTCCGAATTGCACAGAATTTGGCACTGCACTCTGTTGGCTCCCCAGCAGTGCACTCCCCAAGGTTGAAGTCAATCGGATGAACAGTTCTCGAAAACAAACAGCTTTTTGTGATGCCAGTAGGTGGCGCTATGACTATCCGGGTGTCCAAAATTTGGCAACTCCGGACATACATGCACGCATACATACATACAGCTCTCCAATTATAGTATAGTCATAGGATAAGGTGAAGGCTTATATTCCCAAACAGCCACAGGTTGCTACAGCAATGCCTGCAAGAATTAGCCTACTGGTACAGTTATTAGTTATCTTAATAGTGATATTTCTTTAGGTGCAATTATCCAATTATTTGAAATCCTGATTGAAGGTAAGGTAAAGACTCACTGCACCTATTCATTAATGCCGCAATAAAGTCAAGGTTCAAATGTTGCTTCTTTGTGTCCAGTACGATGTTCAGGTTTGATATTTGAATGTTATTTGTCCACTTCACTATCTGGTACCTTATTAGAGGCCAGTGGATGTAAACAGGTTTGCCCCCCTGCAGTGAAGTTGCAGAAGACCTCAATGGCGTCTGAAGTACAGCCCAGGTTTGGATCGATCCAGAACAGACCTGAATTCAGAGATAAAGGCAGAGACAGACCAAACAATTAATAACAATATTAATATATTAATAATCCTAATATTAATAAATGTTACTTGCAAAAGTAACAGAATAGAATAGAATGGAAATTAAATTAAATAGAAAGGAATAGTAAAATACATGAAATTGGGATAAAAATTGAGCAACACACTGAAAAGTGGTCTAGCTGTCTGGCTATCTAGCAATTTTTTTTTTTTCTTTTTTTTTTAAGATGATACAACTTGTGCCCAGTGAAAATGAATGGCTCTCTTGATGGTGTTGAACCCGCACCCAGTACAGTCTGACAAACACATTAATAGAAACCAGACTAAAGAGTCTAGAGACTAACATAATGAAATACAGTAGACCAGCGTTTTTCCAAGCCCCTAAAATCACATGCCCTCAGTGTTTGGTGTATCAAGTTCTGACCATCAGCGAGCTTGTGGTGGCAGTCTAGCAGGTCTTTACAGATGCGGACCGGGTTCTCCCGCGTGCCCAGAGGCTTTTTGATGCTCTCGATCACACTGCTCAGGTAGCGCAGAGTCTTGAGGATCTCCGAGTTCTGGTCCGGCATGCTCATCTCAGTGTTCTGGAAACTCTGGTTAGGAACGGGTCAGCAAAGAATGAACGAAAACGAGACACACTTGAGTGGCTTAATTGCAGTCGTGACAATAACAACCAGCTCAAAAACCCAATTGGGCAAAGAACTAGTCTAGCTTTTTTATACTGCCATTAAGATCCTAAACAGACAACATTCATCTACCATCCCAGCAGTTCCCAACCTTTTCTGAGTCAGTTGAAAATATCAAAAATGTTAGCGGCCCACATCCGACCGTAAACAGTACAGAAGCCAAAATATAATTTGTAATAATAATAATAATAATAATAATAATAAAGATTGTAATGTTTTGCCAATTATTTGGCTGCCCACGTGCAATTCCTTCATGACCCACAGGTTGGGAATGACTGATCTATACCTTTCTAGCAATCAATCCATCCATCCATCATACATCTTCAAAATAGGGCTGCAATGAACGATTATTTTCATTGTTGATCATTTTCTGGATTCATCGATTCGTTGTTTGGTCTAGAAAATGGTGAAAAATGTTGATCAGGTTTTCCAAAGCCCAAGATGACACCCTAAATGTCTTATTTTGCCCACAACCCAAATATATTCACTCCACTGTAATAGAGTAAAGAAACCAGAAAATATTCACATTTAAGAATTTGGAATCAGAGAATATTGAGTTTTTTTTATTATTCAATTATTGATTATCAAAATAGATGGCAATTAATTTAATAGTTGACAACTAATCAATTGATCATTACAGCTCTATCAAAACCACCATCCATCCATCCCACAGACAGAGAGTGTATGAAGTGCTTTACCTCTGATTCAAATAGAGCGTGAACTACTGAGTCAGCATATATCTGCCTCTGTGGAATAAACATCAGCACAATTCAGTTTAGATCCGGTGTACAAACCATTATTAAACTAAAAGATTTTCATCCACTGGCTTGTTCACTGGGAAGAGAAAAATGCCTACAGTTTATAGTGAAAACTCAAGAGGAGTAAAATCAGTCCTGCGTCAATAAACTGTCACATTCCTGACCCCGGCAGGGGGGCAACACCAACACAATCCGCTCAGCATAAACACTATGATTATCATCTAATATGCGTAAACAGAAAAGCCATCTGGTACTTTTTTATTACCCTTATTTCTAAGTGTTCAAACGGAAAAGAGGTCACTCAGATAAGATTTCTGAAATGAAAACTGGGCACATTTCCAGTTCTGCAGTCCATATCATTAAAATATCCAATCTATGAAATAAAAAATGGGGACAATTCCGGTTTCGTATATTTTGGTAACTATGTTGTAGTGTAATAAACTACGGTGCAGGCCAACTGATATCCCTCCAAAATACCACATTAAGACACCAAGACCACGAGGAACAACATAAAAAAAATTCATTCTGTGATTTGGTATCAAAAACCTTTGGCATTTTCAGATTTTTGTAAGAATTAAAAAATGTTGGCGATTGGGTGGTGAACACTTCTGTTCTGGAAATTGCTCAGAACCCCCTTAATGTCAATCTATCTAGGAAAGCTATACACCCCCCTAGGTCTCTAGGTTGTGGTTGTAAAGTTGCATGAGGCTGCGATTATCCTAGAGATCAAAATAGGGTCATTTAGGAGTAGAAAATCGAACACATTTTCGAGGACAGCTCCAGACGGGACAGGACGCCAAAAAGGGGACTGTCCCCAAAAATCGGAGGGTACGTCTGTCACCTTACACTCATTACGTCATTTACATTACGCTTTGTTCACACCCGGCGCTATTCAGAAGCAGAACTGAAGCAGAGCTTAACTGATGCTGAGTGCCATGCTAAAGCGGTCACACCAGAAACACTCTTTTCCTCAGTGCTTGGTTCTGAGCTCCTCCTCCGACCCCCCCCACCCCCCACACCCCCCCCTGGGATCCACTGGGAAATGTTCTAACTACTCCCTCTAACTCTATGCTCCAGACCTCAAACAGCCAACGCTCTGCCTTTCATGTGGAACCCAAAATAGGACCTCTGCCCCCCATAGCTGATCCTCTCCTTCCTCTACCGTTTCTGTTTCAGTCAATACGAGTGACACAAAATACTTACTGTGGGACCAGGAGCACCAGGTGGTCCCTGAGGGGTGGAGGGAGAAAGACAGCATGAGGGATACAGTGAGGAAGAATCTCATCAGGGTTGGGGTCAGTTCACTTTCAAGTCAATCAATTCTGTCTGTGTGGTTGGTAGTTTCTCTGTCTGTGGGGTTGGTAGTTTCTGTGTCTGTGTGGTTGGTAGTTTCTGTGTCTGTGTGGTTGGTAGTTTCTGTGTCTGTGTGGTTGGTAGTTTCTGTGTCTGTGGGGTTTGTAGTTTCTGTGTCTGTGTGGTTGGTAGTTTGTGTGTCTGTGTGGTTGGTAGTTTCTGTGTCTGTGGGGTTGGTAGTTTCTGTGTCTGTGGGGTTTGTAGTTTCTCTGTCTGTGGGGTTGGTAGTTTCTGTGTCTGTGTGGTTGGTAGTTTCTCTGTCTGTGGGGTTGGTAGTTTCTGTGTCTGTGTGGTTGGTAGTTTCTCTGTCTGTGGGGTTGGTAGTTTCTGTGTCTGTGGGGTTGGTAGTTTCTGTGTCTGTGTGGTTGGTAGTTTCTGTGTCTGTGGGGTTGGTAGTTTGTGTGTCTGTGTGGTTGGTAGTTTCTGTGTCTGTGGGGTTTGTAGTTTGTGTGTCTGTGTGGTTGGTAGTTTCTGTGTCTGTGTGGTTGGTAGTTTCTGTGTCTGTGTGGTTGGTAGTTTCTGTGTCTGTGTGGTTTGTAGTTTCTGTGTCTGTGGGGTTTGTAGTTTGTGTGTCTGTGTGGTTGGTAGTTTCTGTGTCTGTGTGGTTGGTAGTTTCTGTGTCTGTGTGGTTGGTAGTTTCTGTGTCTGTGGGGTTTGTAGTTTGTGTGTCTGTGTGGTTGGTAGTTTCTGTGTCTGTGTGGTTGGTAGTTTCTGTGTCTGTGGGGTTTGTAGTTTCTGTGTATGTGGGGTTTGTAGTTTCTGTGTCTGTGGGGTTTGTAGTTTCTGTGTCTGTGGGGTTGGTAGTTTCTGTGTCTGTGGGGTTTGTAGTTTCTGTGTCTGTGGGGTTGGTAGTTTCTGTGTCTGTGGGGTTTGTAGTTTCTGTGTCTGTGGGGTTTGTAGTTTCTGTGTCTGTGAGGTTTGTAGTTTCTGTGTCTGTGGGGTTGGTAGTTTCTGTGTCTGTGTGGTTGGTAGTTTCTGTGTCTGTGGGGTTGGTAGTTTCTGTGTCTGTGGGGTTGGTAGTTTCTGTGTCTGTGGGGTTGGTAGTTTCTGTGTCTGTGGGGTTTGTAGTTTCTGTGTCTGTGTGGTTGGTAGTTTCTGTGTCTGTGGGGTTGGTAGTTTCTGTGTCTGTGGGGTTTGTAGTTTGTGTGTCTGTGGGGTTTGTAGTTTGTGTGTCTGTGGGGTTTGTAGTTTGTGTGTCTGTGGGGTTTGTAGTTTGTGTGTCTGTGGGGTTGGTAGTTTCTGTGTCTGTGGGGTTGGTAGTTTCTGTGTCTGTGGGGTTGGTAGTTTGTGTGTCTGTGGGGTTTGTAGTTTCTGTGTCTGTGGGATTTGTAGTAGGTATATAGGGAGGTATATGAGCGTGCGGTGCAACCAGGGACCCGCATAGAATAAACAGCCATGGGCCAGCCGGGACTGATTGAATTGAAAGTAAACTGACCTAATATTGACACAATCTCTGGTTCCCATGTCTCAACAAAGCCTTTTATATGTGTAGCATGTTATTCGAGTGTGGTTACCGAGGTGAAGTGTTGAAATCGAGGGCCAAATACTTACTCTGGGACCTGGATTCCCCTGTGGCCCTTGGGGCCCCTGCGATGTAAAAGCACACACAGCAATCAAAGTGTTAACATGGCAGAAGAGATCATATACTCATCTACACCACGGCGCTGGGATCATGAGATGGAAAAGTCAGGACATTCATTCACTCACTCACTCACTCACTCAGGCATGGACGTTCAGTGAGTTTAGTGGGGAAATGGCTGTAGCTAGGGATAGGAAGGTGGTACAGAGCCACGATTCGAGGGTAGGATTAGTGGCTAGGGGGGTATGGGTGGTGTTTGGAGGGGGCGAGGGGGGAAAATAGACCCTCTATCATGCATGTCCAGAGTGGCTATCTACTGCCCCCTCTGGCTGACGAGAGCATGGAGTCCAATAGCAGCTGCTCTGTATTAGGCCATGGTGGAATGGGCTGTGTGTGAGAAGAACACAAGCTGTATCTGCAGAGTCCGAGAAAAAGGCTAGAATGAACGAGCCATGTGTGTGCGTGTGTGTGCGTGCGTGCGCATGTGTGTGTCTGTGTCTGTGTGTGTGTGTGTGTGTGTGTGTGTGTGTGTGTGCGTGTGCGTGCGTGCGTGCGTGCGCATGTGTGTGTGTGTGTGTGTGTGTATGTGTGGTAGTGTAAGTTGCCATGGGATCTTAAAACAGTTTACACTGCAGTGCGGGACGCAGGAAGTGTATGGTGAGTGCACCGCGGCTTGCCATGCTAACATTATGACAAGGCACTTCCTCCAACAGCTACATTTACAGTAAGGCCCCACGCAGACACTGTGAAACAGCTACTTCCAGGCATGACTCAGCCATGGTCATCTAAACCCCAGCACCACTGAACCCCAGCTAGCTGTCATATTCTGTAAACAGAGCATTTGTCATTGACAGTAGGTCATTCGGTCTTCTAACCAATTCCCCCTGCTGTGCCGGTCATTGCTCCACCCCCCCTCTGCTGATCTGGGGAGAGTTGTGGACGAGCTACAGGGATTCCCAAACTGTGGTCCTGGGACCACTGGTGGATCACGAGGCTCCACCTGGTGGTACTCAAGAGCCTTGCTGAGCCTATTGGCAAATGGCAAGAGCAACAAATGAACAGCCTAATTGTTATTTCAAACATCGATATCAGCCCAGAACTTCACACCCCTAGGTGTTATTTAGAGTTACTGATGCTACTGCATGGTTAAATCAGTCAATTTTATTTTATGGGGGGGGGGGGGAAATGTTGTTGGTATCCTCAGTGGGAAATGGTACTTGGGAAATTTGGTTTGGTACTTGGTCTGAAAAGTTTGGGAACCTCTGGACTAGCGCATGCTCGCTGCAATACAGTGCAGTCGCCAAGCTGCTTCTTTTCACCTGACAGCGAGGATTTTCACCAGCAGGACGTAGCGCGTGGCTCGTGGGAGGATCACACTATGCGCCCCAGTTCAGCTCCCCCCGAACAGGCGCACCAACCAACCAGAGGAGGCACTAGTGCAGCGACCAGGACCCATACCCCACCGGCTTCCCACCCGCAGACACGGCCAAGTGTTTCTGTAAGAGCGTTTGACCAAGCTGGAAGTACCCGGGTCTCCGTGGTGGTAGGCAGGTGCTTTTACCTCTACCCTACCCTACGATGCCCCAGACTACAGTCATCTTGAAAGAATATTCAGTTTTAGTTGACTTGTATAAAGTGAATAAAACTATTAATCTATCTTACCATTTCGCCATTGCTTCCCTTTGGACCCCGTAGCCCCTGTGGGGGGGAAAAAAACACTTTAAATATAGCAGTGTACTGTACAAGTCTCTGACATTCGTTCCCTTATCGTTGTTATTAAGCTGTTTTACCTTTCAAATGTAAGGCTAGTACTGTAGATACATTGGAAATGAGGACTAGTCATCTTTGCATGGGTTTAAGTTTGACATACTCTAAGGTCAAAGGTCACTGGCTGACGAGTACCACGTTTTCTCTACCAACTCCTGCTTTAAAGGAATAGTGCATCCAAAAATGAAAAAAATCTACAAAATCAAAATCTACTCACCCTCCTCATGCCAGTTGAAAAACAGGTGACATTTGTCCATATATAGTTCCAAAAAGACCTATATTTACACCATCATTTAGTGCAAATCTTAACTACAGCTATTTGCAACAAATGATGGTGTATACAGTAGGGTTGGCACGATGGACGATGGCATCGACCATCGTGATTGGCCGACCCCCCATCGACCTCTGAGCCTTCTACATCGGATCATCGTGATTAATTATCTGTTCGAAATAAATGTGTGCCGTTTTAATAATAAAAAATACCAAGTCCACTTACCGTGACGCGTGGGGGACGCGCCGGCAGCATTAAACGAGCGCCCCCAGTTCAGACTCAGAGAAGCCTCCCCTCCCCCTCCTCCGCTCTAGTGCTTCTCTGCACTGGGTGCGCTTGTTTAATGATGCCGGGGCGTCCCCCGCGCACGAGAAGTCAGTTCTTTTGTTGTGATAACTTTTAAGACAAAGAAGAAACTTCACGTTCTTTCCTGTTTTCAACCCAAAGTGAGTACAAGTCTTCAACTGTGAAGAAACTGCCTGTTTCCAAAGTGAAAGTTGAAGTTGATACAGCACTAGCAATATTGAACGGCGCAAAACAAATAGGCTAACATTAATGTTACAGATCCTGACCAACAACATGTGCATGTGTGTTGAATTTAACTAGCTGGCAGAAAACTGACAGAATTACTGGTGGATATAATGTTAGATTCGCGTGGACTTTTGAACCTAATAAGAGAGAGTTGAGGAGACTGGAGAGAGTTGAGAGAGAAATACAGCAGTAGCTGCTGCTGCTGCCGCTGCTTGAGTGGCCTGGCTCTGTGCAGTAGCTAGTAGCCTGCCTGTCGGTCTCATGAAGAGCTCAGCTGTCCTGCTGTTAACGTGCATTGCAGCAGCAGATGGCATAAATGACGATGCCATCGTTCAAAACGATGTTTCACTGTAAAACAATCACGATGGATATTTTGGTGACATCGCACAACGCTAGTATACAGTATGACTAACACATTTCACCTGTGCTTCATTTGGTATGAGGGTGAGTAGATTATGACAGCATTTTCATTTTTGGGTGAAATATACCTTTAAGCTTCAGTCACCATCTGGCTACATTTCCAGAAGGCAAGACACAAGACAGACGTGTCAAGCCAGGACAATAAGATAACGATACACACAAAACATGTGTGTGGCGCGTGCACGCACACACGCACGCACGCGCGCGCACGCACACACACGCACACACACACACACACACACACACACACACACACACACACACACACACACACACACACACACACACACACACACACACACACACACACACACACACACAGAAACCTACATGTTTTCCCATGGGGCCCATCATTCCTTCAGGGCCTACAGGTCCAGAGTATCCCTGAAACAGACAGCAGAGTTAGGGTTCCAGTGTTAGGGTGTGATTCTGAGCACAGCGGTGTACCTGCTGTGTTAGGGTGTGATTCTGAGCACAGCGGTTTACCTGCTGTCTCTATTTCTATCATACTTACCAGAATACCCACAGGGCCTTTGGGACCAGGGACACCTTTCAATCCAAAATCGCCATTCGGCCCCTGTTGCAAACAAAAGAGTTGTTGTTTTGTTTTCTCAGTTGCAGGCGTGTCATGACACAGGGACAATGGACTATATTGTGGTTGTGTGACAGACGTTTGTCCTGCTGGCCCATCAGTCAAGTATCTGACCTCTTCTCATCCTCTGTCATGTTATATCGTTCTCTACTCCTCTTCCTCCTCTCATCTCATGCCTACATTTCTAGTTTTCCTCTCCTCTCCTGTTTCCTTAGCTACACAACCTCTCACCTTTGGTCCTGGAAAGCCGTGTAAACCAATCACACCCAAGTCTCCAGATTCCCCCTGAAAGCAAAGAAGACAATCACATCATAGAAATAGTCAGAGCTTCCACACATCAGCATCTTCACCTTTCATAGAAGGGCCTGTATGTGTGTATGATCTATGAAACCATCCATACCGTTATTGAGTCCCGTTTTATCCTAGCGCCCCAGACGCACCAGGTGTCTGGTTCCAGACGCACCAGGTGTCTGGTTCCAGATGCACCAGGTGTCTGGTTCCAGATGCACCAGGTGTCTGGTTCCAGACGCACCAGGTGTCTGGTTCCAGATGCACCAGGTGTCTGGTTCCAGACGCACCAGGTGTCTGGTTCCAGACGCACCAGGTGTCTGGTTCCAGACGCACCAGGTGTCTGGTTCCAGACGCACCAGGTGTCTGGTTCCAGACGCACCAGGTGTCTGGTTCCAGATGCACCAGGTGTCTGGTTCCAGACGCACCAGGTGTCTGGTTCCAGATGCACCAGGTGTCTGGTTCCAGACGCACCAGGTGTCTGGTTCCAGATGCACCAGGTGTCTGGTTCCAGACGCACCAGGTGTCTGGTTCCAGACGCACCAGGTGTCTGGTTCCAGATGCACCAGGTGTCTGGTTCCAGACGCACCAGGTGTCTGGTTCCAGATGCACCAGGTGTCTGGTTCCAGACGCACCAGGTGTCTGGTCCAGACGCACCAGGCGTCTGGTTGCTGTCTCATTTATTTTCATGTCCAACGCGAAAGAACTGGCAGGCGCAGAAAACTAGGGCACACAAGAGGCTTCATGTCTGTGTCTACAATAACGCCAACGCACACTCGCCCGCACGCACGCACAGACGCAGATATAGGGGCTGGGTGTCTGTGCCCCCTCTGTGTCTGTGCTCTGTCTGTGGTCCAGGGTGGCAGACAC
The DNA here is from genome assembly GCF_964638095.1 of Poromitra crassiceps. Taxonomy (NCBI): domain Eukaryota; kingdom Metazoa; phylum Chordata; class Actinopteri; order Beryciformes; family Melamphaidae; genus Poromitra; species Poromitra crassiceps. The sequence goes on from NC_139632.1 coordinate 41,916,036, forward strand.
TGTGTTTGCACAGCCAGTCATCCACATCCTCTAGCCGGCTCTGCTTTCTGGCTAACAGCTTTTGGCCCAGAGACTCCATTCCCTGAAAAGCGTAAAGGGATCAGACCCGGGGGCCAGAGTCCCGCTCTCTGTTTCACCAGCATCAATGGAGAAGACCAGGAGGAGGAGGGGCGGAGGTGTGTGTGTGTGTGTGTGTGTGTGTGTGTGTGTGTGTGTGTGTGTGTGTGTGTGTGGAGGAGGAGGAGGGGCGGGGGTGTGTGTGTGTGTGTGTGTGTGTGTGTGTGTGTGTGTGTGTGTGGAGGAGGAGGGGCGGAGGTGTGTGTGTGTGTGTGTGTGTGTGTGTGTGGAGGAGGAGGGGCGGAGGTGTGTGTGTGTGTGTGTGTGTGTGTGTGTGTGTGTGTGTGTGGAGGAGGAGGGGCGGAGGTGTGTGTGTGTGTGTGTGTGTGTGTGTGTGTTTGTGTGTGTGTGTGGAGGAGGAGGGGCGGAGGTGTGTGTGTGTGTGTGTGTGTGTGTGTTTGTGTGTGTGTGTGGAGGAGGAGGGGCGGAGGTGTGTGTGTGTGTGTGTGTGTGTGTGTGTGTGTGTGTGTGTGTGTTTGTGTGTGTGTGTGTGTGGAGGAGGAGGGGCGGAGGTGTGTGTGTGTGTGTGTGTGTGTGTGTGTGTGTGTGTGTGTGTGTGGAGGAGCGGGGGGGGGGGGGGGGGGGGGTACTTTGAGGAGTTATATAAGTAAAGTGGAGCACCTCGTCTTCATGTCCCTGGAGAGCTCTGGAGGATCTTACATAACTTGGCCTCGTTGGGCAAAATGTTTCCATTCCTCGTCTCGCCCAGATCATTTCTTACTCTACTCAGGGTGGAAAAGTATCAGACACGCACATTTTAACCCCACCGCAGCTTGGCTACCTAAGCCCCCGCAGCTTGGCTACCTAAGCCCCAGCAGCTTGGCTACCTAAGCTCCCGCAGCTTGGCTACCTAACCCCACCGCAGCTTGGCTACCTAAGCCCCCGCAGCTTGGCTACCTAAGCCCCCGCAGCTTGGCTACCTAAGCCCCCGCAGCTTGGCTACCTAAGCCCCCGCAGCTTGGCTACCTAAGCCCCACCGCAGCTTGGCTACCTAACCCCACCGCAGCTTGGCTACCTAAGCCCCCGCAGCTTGGCTACCTAAGCCCACCGCAGCTTGGCTACCTAAGCCCCCGCAGCTTGGCTACCTAAGCCCCCGCAGCTTGGCTACCTAAGCCCCCGCAGCTTGGCTACCTAAGCCCCCGCAGCTTGGCTACCTAAGCCCCCGCAGCTTGGCTACCTAAGCCCCCACAGCTATATTTAGAGAGGGCTATCAAGGAATGTATATAAGCTTATAAGCCCCTCTTTTGTAGAGAAAAGAAACATTCCTCAGGGTGGTATTCAAGGCTTAAAGTAATTACAAAAAAACATTCTGAGCCTGAAATGTTCCTGACTGATGGACTATAAAACTAGTCTAACAAGACTGTGTGTGGACACTGTTTGTTTGTTTGTTTGTTTGTTTCTTACCAGCTCAGCCCTGGGGAGCTGCGTAGAGAACAGCCAAAGAAATGCCACATTTTGATGCTGAATGATGATTGTAAATGATGAAAGACAGATCAAGTTCAGGTCTGTCATTGCTGCTGGAGCGGCAGCTGTAACTGTCACTCCCGGTGTGGTCAGATATCACTCCCGGTGTGATCAGATATCACTCCCGGTGTGGTCAGATATCACTCCCAGTCCTGGTGTGGTCAGATATCACTCCCGATGTGGTCAGATATCACTCCCAGTGTGGTCAGATATCACTCCCAGTCCTGGTGTGGTCAGATATCACTCCCAGTCCTGGTGTGGTCAGATATCACTCCCGGTGTGGTCAGATATCACTCCTGGTGTGGTCAGCAGTGTTGGGCAAGTTACTTTCAAAATGTAATATACTACATAGTTACTTTAATTTGAAAGTAATAAGTTACTTTACAATATTACTTTCGGTGTAGAGTAACTCATTACTTATTACGCTACATTTGCATTACTTTGACCAAAATAACGGCAGCAGCAGAATGACATCGCCGCCCCGGAACCATCCCGGAAAAAATTTCAACCGCCTTGAAGTCAAGTGTAAACAATCCAAAATTCCAAATGTTATTCTTTTCCTTTGTTATTGTCATCTATAGTGGTTATTTGCATAAAAACACACAGTTTGATTAGGAAATTATTGTATCTTTTTTAAATATGTGCTTTGATTGAATAAAATGTAACTCAATTTGTAACTTGAGTTACTTGATGAAGTAACTGGTATAATATTACTGAAATCCTATAAGTAATAAGTTATATTACTGAGTTACTAAAAGTAATATATTACATGTAACATGTTACTTTTGTAATGAGTTACCCCCAACACTGGTGGTCAGATATCACTTCCGGTCCTGGTGTGGTCAGAGATCACTCCCCGTGTGGTCAGATATCACTCCTGGTGTGGTCAGATATCACTCCTGGTGTGGTCAGATATCACTCCCGGTCATAACACTCGCGAGAGTTTTTGCGGGAGTCTCCCTATTTTTAACCCGTTCTGTTGTGCTCCCAAATTGGTCATTTCTGCTGTTAATCTCCCGATTTCAATCAAATGGCTGTATTGGGCTCAACTTGAAAGCTAGAGTGAAGTATCTGGTGTCATTATGAAACTAGAAGGTCATGCTAGCTTGTTGGGAAGGGGACATTAGTAGTGTCACATAATGCAACACTGTTTGGATCTCACCTGCAATTACCACTCATTGCCATAGGTGTCACCCAAGAGAACAAAACTGAAATCTTAGACATTATCACTTTAAACAAAAAAACAAACAAACAAAGAAGATCACAAGTGACTAGGGGTGTCACGGTACACAAAAGCCACGGTACGGTACGTACCTCGGTTTTGGGGTCACGGTTCGGTACGAATACGGTACGGTACAACGGCGGAAAAAGCAACAACAAAAAATTATTTTCATTTTGTATTGAACCTTGGGCATTCATTTTGAACAGGCAGTACTAGTGCTCCACCTAGTGTCACAAACTGGTACAGCATGGCCCTGTTTAAAGCAGTAAACGGTACACACAGTGAACATACTCTCTTGCATTAGGTTGTATTTTGCTGGCTCGGTCACAATGTCACAATCAGCTACAAGGTTGAAAAGCATTTAGTTATCAAAAATACAAAACGTTTCCACTCTGCTACTGCCTCTTGTAGCTTCTCAGCTAGGTGGGCGCTAGTGTGCTGTTCATACACGGGTCTCGTTAGAAGAACAGGATTCTTAATTTCCCACTCACTGTCCATGTAGTGTGCGGTGACGGTGAGGTAGCTTTCAGTAGCACGGGACGTCTATCCATCAGTTGTTAATGCAACGGCGGGTGCAGTGGACAGGCCGTGCTCAATCACTGCTCGTGTGCGCGTGTTACAGACGTGGCACCACGGTTCCGCTCATGTGTGCACGGCATGGGACCTTGTAACGAGGCTCGAGTACGTTTAATAAATGCCTGAAGCCGGCTTGCTCTACCACTGCGTATGGGCGCATATCCATGGAAATTTAGACGCCAATCGCCTCTGTAATCTTCTTGTGTCGGCATTCAGAGGATGGTTAAAAGCAGCAGGGAGAAGCAGTTGTTGTCCCGTTTTCTTTACCGTGTCTCCGGTGAGCGGTGCATCTGGTTGGTGTCGCCTGAGATGCGTTAGCATGTTGGAGGTGTTTCCACCGACGTACCCAACAACTGCCGAACAACGCGTCGCCGACACACCGTCTTTGTTTGCTCAATCTCTCGCACTCCATCGCTGTTGTAGTCGACTGGGAAGCCGAAACTCTCCCACACCGCTGATTTAAAAGAAGGTGGCGGCTCCTCAAGCTCTTGCATCTCGCATGCCTCGCCTCTCGCCATAGCGTTAGTTAAAGTGACTGACAAAATGGACGGCTTTCTCATGTTGTTTTCGCGTGTCTTCTTCTGTGGCGTTTAATGGCGTTCAAACAGCGTTCGTTTAGGTGCTTTACTGCCACCTTCTGGATTAGGCGTATTCGTCGTGGATCTCCACGTACCGTACACTGCCGTACCGTGATGCCCGTACCGTGAACTCACGGGACGAATACATGTACCATGTAATAAGTGACCCTAATCATCTTCAGTAGTTTTAAATTGTGTGTGGTGTAAAAAGAAGAAGAAGAAAAAAAGAAGAAATCAGGCGACCCTATTTGAATTCCAGGCGACCTCACTTACTGTAGGGTCGCGACCCTAAGGTTGGGGACCACTACCCAACTCACCACTACTCCAATGTTCTTACACCACTCAGTTAACAGTGAATAGGAACAACTCTTTCAAAACGTGGAAACCAATTCATCGCATCTCCACAAGGTGTTACATTCAAGTCTTAGTTCTCTTATTTCTGCCTTTGAAAGACACTTCCTCCGTGTTCACAACTCCAGGCAGAAATAGCCAAGGTTACAAAAATGTGGTAATTGTGTGATGTAATCTACTGTATTGTATATACTCACTGGTTGTCCTTTGGGTCCAGGGTCTCCCTTCCTGCCCTGGTCACCTGTCGCCCCCTCCATGCCTTTGATTCCCATGGCTCCTCTCTCCCCTGCCAGGCCAGGCTCCCCCTGGGTCAAGACAGGCCATTGGTCAAGAAATGCAGGATCTACGCAATCATTGAGATTACACTAAATCACTTCTGATCTGACTGCTCTCCTGGGTGTTACCTTCTGACCAGGTGGTCCTTTACACTAAAGCCGTTTTCACACATGCGCTTTATACCGGGAAATGACCAGAAAGCGGTGTAATGCCTTCATGTGTGAAAGTTGTTTTCCGGTATAAGGGCGCCCCCGTCATCGCGGACATTTGACCACTTGTAACCTTGTGATAAGAGCGGTATGTCTGCTTCATGTGTGGGCGTGCCGATTTCCCCCCCTCCCCTCTCTGCTCGCTCTCTGGCCAGTCCTTCAGTCCTCCGCAGCAGTCCGACACACAGGACAGACACAGCGAAAATGGCAGCGGCTTGTTCTGAGAGTCTTGCAAGCCGCCCAACGCTTGTAGAGAAAGCAGATGCACAAAGCGAAATGTGGAAGTATTTTGCTTACGTTGCCGACAGCGAAGGCAAGCCCGGACACATCAAACGAAGCCAGTCTGTAAAAAGTGCTTCAACGCGACGCAGGTGAATGGATAAACCAGGTTATTTCTCTCCGACAGGGATCCCAACTTCTTCAAAGATTTCAGTTCAAAGACTGGTTAGCAAATGTGAAGGATACAACATACATGCCCTCTTAAGTCAAACGAGTGTGATTTATTGTGTGACAAGTGAACTTATTTCACCATCTGAGTTTTGCCGCCCCCCCTTCCCCGCCCCCCAAAATACAGGTCCTTTCACGGCTATTTGTACACATGTGATCCCTCAGGTGTGAAGGGAAATTCCGGGAAATAGCCGTTATTGATTTACAGGCAATGTTCCTGTACGCATGTGTGAAAACAGCTTAAGTCACTTCTGATCTGACTGCTCTCCTGGGTGTTACCTTCTGACCAGATTACATTAAGTCACTTCTGATCTGACTGCTCTCCTGGGTGTTACCTTCTGACCAGATTACATTAAGTCACTTCTGATCTGACTGCTCTCCTGGGTGTTACCTTCTGACCAGATTACACTAAGTCACTTCTGATCTGACTGCTCTCCTGGGTGTTACCTTCTGACCAGATTACATTAAGTCACTTCTGATCTGACTGCTCTCCTGGGTGTTACCTTCTGACCAGATTACATTAAGTCACTTCTGATCTGACTGCTCTCCTGGGTGTTACCTTCTGACCAGATTACACTAAGTCACTTCTGATCTGACTGCTCTCCTGGGTGTTACCTTCTGACCAGATTACATTAAGTCACTTCTGATCTGACTGCTCTCCTGGGTGTTACCTTCTGACCAGATTACATTAAGTCACTTCTGATCTGACTGCTCTCCTGGGTGTTACCTTCTGACCAGATTACACTAAGTCACTTCTGATCTGACTGCTCTCCTGGGTGTTACCTTCTGACCAGATTACATTAAGTCACTTCTGATCTGACTGCTCTCCTGGGTGTTACCTTCTGACCAGATTACATTAAGTCACTTCTGATCTGACTGCTCTCCTGAGTGTTACCTTCTGACCAGATTACATTAAGTCACTTCTGATCTGACTGCTCTCCTGGGTGTTACCTTCTGACCAGATTACATTAAGTCACTTCTGATCTGACTGCTCTCCTGGGTGTTACCTTCTGACCAGATTACATTAAGTCACTTCTGATCTGACTGCTCTCCTGGGTGTTACCTTCTGACCAGATTACACAATGTGATTGGACTGCTCTCCTGGGTGTTACCTTCTGACCAGGCGGTCCTGTCTCTCCAGGTGGTCCAGGAAGTCCAAGCTCTCCCCTGGGTCCTGGACGTCCACCAAATCCCTCCTGTCCCAGCAAGCCTCTCTGACCCTGAACAAACACACAAACACACGCCAGGGTTGGAATTTTCACTTTGAACAATTCTAAATGTCAAATCGATCTGGGGCGAGTTGTAGACTAGCACCTGCTTCTTCTGATACATGTGTGGCCACCAGCCGCTTCTTTTCACCTGACAGCGAGAAGTTTCACCAGGAGGACGTAGTGTGAGGGAGGATCACGTTATTCCCCCCAGTTCCCCTCCCCGCTGAAGAAGGCACGCCACCCGAAAAGGAGCTAGTGCTAGTGCAGCAAACAGGACTCCTACCCCACCCGCAAACACTGGCAATCGTGTTTGCAGGAACGTCTGACGAAGCCGGAAGAACTGAACCCGGGTCTCCGAGGCGGTAGGCGAGTATTTTGACCTCTACACTAACCCGATGCCCCTGTAAGGGTTTTTGCTCATGAAAAAGAGTGCAAAAATATGACCATTTTGCATACCCAGTTCAAAGTAATATAAATCTTTCAAAGAAAAGAAAAATTCATGAAGTAATGCTTTAAAGTATTTTTTGTTATTGGTGATTGTTTGCCTTATGATCATCACTGACTGGAGGTCACAGTTTACCCACCGTGTCATTTATAACTACATTACTGCGTACAATCCATTGTATTTGCACATATTTGTATTTGTGCACAGTACTTTTTTGTGTACTAAGCGTGTACAGTAGCTCTAAAAAAAAACAGCTGGCAAAACAGTGGTATAGAATAGACCACGACAGTAAATTAATCCATACATTTTAAAGCCATTCCGTGTGTTATTTCAAATGGCTTTAACATACATTAAAACGTAACACGTAAACCTGTCAGATAGTTAGAGCTGCGAACCGCACTGCTGGCCTCTCCCGCTGCTAATATTTCTTGACAATGTGCTGCTAAAGTGCGGCCCTAAACTCCGCTGCCTGCTGTCACTGAGGTGCTCTCTCTCTCTCTCTCCCACCGCAGACCACAAGCGCTTCCTGCTCCATCAGCGCTGCGGAGACGGAGAGGCAGAGGGGAGGGGAGGGAGGGAGGGAGCCATATTGCAATAACAGATCCAGTGGGCCGCCGCTGCTTCGCTCGCACGTACGGCTTCTGTTCCGAGATCGCCGAGAGGGGGAACGGATAAGTCGTGAAAAAATAATCCCCCCCGATCGTCAGGAAGCGGTTTGGAATTACACCGCTGTACGTTTGTTGAGTTGAACCCACGGCTGCTGGGGAGCTGTTGCATAAGAGAAGGCTTAATAAGATCACCCAAGAGATTTAATTAAGACTGACCTGGTGTCCTCACCTTCACACACACAGGCTCACACACACACGGTGAGCAAAAACACACACACGCACACACGCACATACACGCACATCAGTAAAGTTCACTGTGACAGATGCTATTCGAGAAGCCATGGGAGACATTTGGACTCAGTTATAGCATCAATGCAACTTCAGAAGGGAGACAGAATGAAGGACAGCGATTTACATTTTCTAATCTATTTTTTCATCATGTTGAGGACCCATGTTGGAAATAATTGTTTAATTATGCTTTTACGGGTTATGCTCTTGGTTGTAATGTTTGTGTGTGTGTGTGTGTGTGTGTGTGTGTGTGTGTGTGTGTGTGTGTGTGTATGTATGTCTCTATCTATCTATCTATCTATCTACAGTATCTAATATCTATCTATCTATCTATCTATCTACAGTATCTAATATCTATCTATCTATCTATCTATCTACGTATCTAGCATGATGGCCTTAATGATCCTGCAGGTCTGGTAGACAAATACTAAGTCTAGAAGCTTCTGGTTCTCCGCTGAGGTGGGAAACCAACTTTTTCATCGGCTGGCCATGGCAGTTGGCAGATTCAAAATGTTAAACCATCATAACTACATCACCCGCCAAATATTTGGAATTATGTAACAGAACCTCAAAGGCTGGTTGTTTGCATGCCAAGGTGGCTTATAGATTAGACAAACTCACCAGCAGTCAGTGTGTTTGGCTGCTGCCTCGAGTCAATTTATCAATTCGGTCTTCGCCGAGTCGCAATCCATCTTGTGATCTCAGAGTATGGCCATGCTTCCTCTTTGGGATGGCTGACTCCCAAACAGCAACAGCCTCCAACAAAAACACCTGCTGTGCGGCTTCAACTGGAACCAGCGGCCATACGCTTGAGACACTGTCCAGTTCCATTTCAGATCCTGACCTCTACTGTATTTCCTCCTGCGTTCTCCTGTGCTTATACATCCAACTGGCTACAGGACGTGAGCACAAACGGATATGGGACAGGGACGGAGGAAGACAATGAGGAAGAGGATAATTGACAATCATTATGGGAATGATGATGACGACTTTGCATGGACCAAGAGGAATGATGATGGCTCTGCTGGGACTCCTCTGATGGAAGTCATACTGTGTTTCCCACCATAGAAGTATGTAGCGTGAAATCAGCCAGGTTCTCCTGCTGCGAGAGCCTTGTCTCTGCTGGAAAAGAGCATCCCAGCTACATTGGGCTACTGGACCTAAAATTGGTGCCATCTCGGGAAGGGGGAAAAAAAGCCTCATTGTCAAACTGGCAGCCATGCATTTATGAAATCACACAAGGACATTGAATGAATTTCGTACGGCCAAACTCTCTCAAACTCGCTCAGCCTGCGAGGCAGTGGCGTGCCGTCCATTAGGCGAACTAGGCAAATGCTAGGGGCGCTTGAGCCGTTAGGGGCGCCAGAGAGGGTAACAAAAAAAAATACTTTTTCATGATAATAGGCCTACTATTATTTTGCAATAGTAGACAAAAAATAAGCACAACAACGTCTTAAGTCTTTAAATAATAGTGAAATCATTTTTCTAATTCTGGCTTTCTGGCTGCCTGGGCTGCAGCACTTTCACCATGGTCCCTAATCCATACCACCCCACCCCCTGCGCGGCCGCGCCCCCTTCTACCTGCTCGGAGCTTTTTCCAGAGTGGGGGAAGGGCGATTCTGAGCCTGCACTGCAGGCAGCAGTTTTAGCGGTGACATGACGTCAGTTTGTTTTGATGCTCACTCCACTGACTGACTCCAGCAGCAGAGATGCGCAGCAAGAATGCCAGCAAAAATCTTGCCTAGGGCACCAACTTGTTCAGGCACGCCACTGCTGCGAGGGACCGTATACAATTTGAATCCGTGTACAAACACATCAGTCCCCAAAATGAGATGTTTTCACACGTGGTCAGCATTATGTAACTGGAAGGCAGACAGAAGGGACTTGGCCTCCCCGGGCTCTGCGTCTGGCTAAGGAGGCCAGGGAACATCCATGCATGAAACCCAGATCAACTGTTGCTGCACCCGTGGTATAAAGAGTCCCACTGAGCTGAGACCAGTAAACACCTGCACAGTGCACCCGTGGTATAAAGAGTCCCACTGAGCTGAGACCAGTAAACACCTGCACAGTGCACACGTGGTATAAAGAGTCCCACTGAGCTGAGACCAGTAAACACCTGCACAGTGCACCCGTGGTATAAAGAGTCCCACTGAGCTGAGACCAGTAAACACCTGCACAGTGCACACGTGGTATAAAGAGTCCCACTGAGCTGAGACCAGTAAACACCTGCGCAGTGCACACGTGGTATAAAGAGTCCCACTGAGCTGAGACCAGTAAACACCTGCGCAGTGCACACGTGGTATAAAGAGTCCCACTGAGCTGAGACCAGTAAACACCAATCAAGTCAAACAAGGCATTTAATGACCAGTCATTTTCAGCCTCACGTCTGAAGTGCAGAGGCGAAGGAAGGGACCGGGCATTCACAAAGCTGCTGGTTAAAAGCGTGACGCGGTTCGCGGTCTTAAAGGGATACACACACAAATGAGGGATATACAGTACACGCAAATGCTGCATCAGGTATCAATGGGTTAAATGGGCCACAAGTGCAGGCAGTAAGACTCTGGCTTCAATAGTGTGTTTTACTTCTGATATGTGGACCACTGGACGGACGATCCTTGTCTTTGGCTGATGGTGCCGAAGTCCAATTACTGTAATAATATTCACACAGCTTTCTTCAGGGTGTGGACTTGATTCAGTCCGTCCATCCATCATTCAGTGCGTTGGAGATTAAAGCTCATGTATGCTTGTTGAGTGAATGGGGGGATCAAGCCAGAGGGATTTGCGGTAAGAAGGTGAAAAGAAGGTCCTTATCAGATCCTTAAATCCTTCCAATACCGAGCACACGTCTGCCATGGAGACTCAGCACACAGTAAAGGACCTGTCCTTTTGAAAGTTCAGTTATGCAAGTCCATCCCCTGAGTCCTCCTGTGACCTACATTTACGGTGCTGAGTGAGAAAAGGTTTTTAGGGGTAGTAGTGTGTAGTAGTTGTATTTTTTTCTGTGTGTGTGTGTGTGTGTGTGTGTGTGTGTGTGTGTGTTTAACCAGTTTAAATGAAGTGTGGAAACTAACATAGCAGTAACTGCACATTCCACTCCTGACTATGACCTACCTGCAGTGTGGCAGGTAGGGAATCTTTTGAGTGAGGGCAACAACAAAACACCTGTGTCTCCCTGGCTAATTGGCTGTCAATTAAAATGTAAGGGAACCATTTAATTGAACTTGCTCATGATCTTCCTTATTACCTTTGCATTAAGTGCACAATAAGGATATATAGTCCCATACATGCATATCCTCAACTATACATTGTTGTGAATATGAAAGTGACAGTGTTGAGCACCTACCTGTCGTCCTCGTTTTCCTGGGAACCCTTGTAAGCCGGTCAGTCCCGGGGTACCGTCCTGCCCTGGGTATCCCTCCATTCCTGTAGGTCCAGGAGAACCAGTTGGGCCCTGGGAAATTTCAAGAACTACAATGTCACGCTTGCCTTTGTGGTGAGAAAAATGACCAGATAATCAAATCTCACATACTCCAAATATCAAGTCAGTCCATTGGGGATTGATGGCATTAACCATGATTCGGGTAGCACTATTCTTTTAAGATCAGCTTTCTACCCTCAGTCTTCCTCTCAAATTCCCACTATGGATAATAAAGAGTGCAATAAAAAGATGCATTCCTGACCAGACCCTGGCCAAATAATGTTTGCCAACACTTTTAGTTGTACCCATTAAATGACCAGATGGGTGCAGTTGACCAAGTAGGGCAATGCAATATCCTGATGCACTAAAGCCCATCCATCTGGCTTTCCAAGCAGGTTCAAATAAAACATTGAGAATGAAGTCCAAGTGTTATTTGAGGCAGGTCTGACACTGACAGAGGCTTCTTACTGGAGTAGATCTGTGTTGTAAAAATGCAGGTTGTGAGTTGAGAGTGAGACTTTCTTTACGCTTGACAAAGTGTTGAGTGCTTTATTCAGCGTTTCTTGAAAGTGTCATATTCACTTTGAGGCTTTTTACGTGTCTTGTGGGGAAATACAGTAAATTAACTGATGTAGTTCAAATATGGTGCAAATATTTGACAGGTCTGCTGGTTTGTTCTTAAAACTCCCATCACTTAGGGGCGGCTGTAGCTCAGGAGGTAGAGTGGGTCGTCCAATAATCGCTTTGGATAAAAGAGGTCGGTGGTTCAATTCCCGCCTCCTCCAGTCCGCATGTCAAAGCGTCCTTGGGCAAGACACTGAACCCCACATTGCTCCCGATGGTGTGGCAGCTTGCCGCCATCGGTGTGTGAATGGGTGAATTCATTGTAAAGCGCTTTGGATAAAAGCGCTATATAAATGCCATTTACCGACTTGACATATTGAGGCCATTTACACCTGGCGTTAACATGTGGTTTCTGCAATCAGATTGTATTTTATCACATAAAGTTGGTGTATCCAGATTGAGAGGACACATTGCATTTACACTTGTGTTCAATGTGTACACAATGCATCCCTGACCACCTCCGGAGGTGGTTTGGCCGATCAGATTGCAATCCTTCTTCAATGCGTTTTGGGGGTGTTTACACCTGGCATTTCAAGTGATAAAACACAGAAAATGCATGTTAGCGCCAGGTGTAAATGGTCTCATAGTTTAAGTGGTCATCTGTGAGAGCTTCACTTTTTTGCATTTTGCAGACATCTTTGTTGTGCAAAAAAACAGCACTTTGGTGATGCCGGCTGCGGGGCGGCTTTAGCTCAGGAGGTAGAGCGGGTCAGCCAATGACGCAAGGGTTGGCGGTTCGATCCCCGCTCCCTCCCAGCTGCTGTCGTTGTGTCCTTGGGCAAGACACTTAACCCTCCTTGCTCCCGATGGGTGCGTGGTAGCCTGCCGCCATTGGTGTATGAATGGGTGAATGTAGACTATCTACTGATTGTAAAGCGCTTTGGATAAAAGCGCTATATAAATGCAGGCCATTTACCATTTACCATGCCAACAGTACTCAGCTGTCCCCACACTGAGCTGCATGTAACACACCCAATCACAGTCCAAAGTGCTATCTACAGTATTGTATCGCTACGCGAGCTTCTCTCCATGATGTGTGTGATACTCACTTCAACGCCAGGTGTTCCACTCAGCCCCCTCGCTCCTTTCTGTGCCATTGAGCCCTGCGTACACACACGTATGTACACACACACACACACACACACACACACACACACACACAGATATAATTCACAAAAACACACAAGGTTACATACCTCAGCACCCCCCCCCCTCAATGTGGAGTGGAAATTTTGGAAGGACCAAGCCTAATGTGTCTTATGAAAAACTCTCTTTTGACATGTGTACACAGTGCAGAGATACCGTCAAAGAAACACACACACACACACATCGTGTATATTTAACACCTAGCAATGTTGTTGTGTTAAAACACAATGAGGTGTTATGGATATATATTGGATGACATGAAGGCAGGAAACAGCACATGCTGCCGTATATTATCCTGCTCATAACATGGCCACTTGCCAAATATGACAAATCAGAGCTATTCTTTCAGTGTTTTTCTTAATAAATAAATAAATCTAGCAGTCAATCAGAAGGAATATTTGCACAAGTGCTGATATAAGTTATGTATGTACATTCAGGCCCTATTCCCAAAAGCAGCATGCACACACTGATGGATCGTTCTACGAATGCTTTACCGGAGCTTTACATCTAAAACAGACATAGACCACAACAGTTCTCATCGCTTTCTGGCAGACTGTTCAATACCTTAGTGATGTTTCTGAATAGATGGCCCTGTATGTAAACACATGCTCAGTAGGATCTTCTGAGCCAAGACAAATAAATTCATCAAAAATATTTCCATAGTCTTCTTTGTACAATGTACCTCTCTCCTGTGAGGGGTTGTGCAAACAGGCTGTAGACATGCTGGAGCAAGTCCACGGCATCTGATCGTGGAACCCGACGTTTCAGTTATATAATAAAGACTCAAAAACATAATCAAAAACTAGCTGTAGCTCAAAAGCAGTCGGCAGCTCAGAGAGCAAAACTGCTCGGTGCAGGACAGCATATCACCCACCCCCTTCCCCAAAGAGATGTGCTCTGATGCCAGTGTTCCAGATTCCACGGTGAAGCTGCACGCTATGATGAATTCACAGATCAAAGCACAAAAAACACAGACAACTGAAGGAGCTGGAATCTGGCGTTCTGGGTGGTCATCAAAACATGGAGCTCCTTCCTTTCATGATCTTCCACTATGGCGGAGCATGAGAAAAGCATCAAGCCTAGAGGACAGGCCCAACTGCTAAATACACCGTAGGCCAACATCTCTGTACTGGCATGTTCATCTGGTACTGGAATTAAAGAAAAATGCGGTTCTGGCCAAACGTCTGTGGTTGGTCTTTCATTCTGGCAGCTGAGGTGACAAGAGGGATTTTTCTTTGCTCAGGGTGTCAAATAATAAGCACGACCAAACGGAATCGAAAACCTGCCGGCAATGAAGGATAAGGCCTGTGTTTGTTAACACGTTTACTGGCTTTGTTCAGAGTCCAGCGTCTATATCAAACAGATCAGCCTGTGATGCTGAAAACATCTATCCTATTTGAAAGGAAAAGACAAAGTTTCACACGACTAAGCAAACTGCTCCATCCACGGCGGTGTGGATGTCTGGTCTGATACGCTCGCTTTGGGGCTTCACAGTCGAATGAGGCGGAGGCTCACCGGCGGTCCCCACTCTCCCTTTGGGCCCGGTTCTCCAGGGAGCCCTGGTGTTCCCTGAACAACACAAGAACAAAGACATACAATGTAAGCATGTATGAAGGCACACGCACACGCACACAAACGCACGCACACGCACGCACGCATGCACGCACGCATGCACGCACACGCACACGCACGCACACACACAGACACACACACACACACACAAACACACACGCACGCACGCACACGCACGCACACACACACACACACACACACACACACAAAAAAACAAACACACACACACACAAACACACGCACGCACACACACAGACAGACACACACACACACACATTAACATTCAGGTCTAAAACTGATCCATCCATATTGCGATGAATGATGGAAATATTACTTTTACAATCATTACATTTTGAGGAAAACCTTCTTATTTCTGATGAAGTATTTCTCAAATGACATGAATGGGCTTCAGTGGCCATACAAGATGAAGGAACTCAGCACCCAGAGCACTACATGTACCAAAAGGACAGCTCAAACTGTCCAGTATGACAGCAGAGAGCAGAGCACTACATGTACCAAAAGGACAGCTCAAACTGTCCAGTATGACAGCAGAGAGCAGAGCACTACATGTACCAAAAGGACAGCTCAAACTGTCCAGTATGACAGCAGAGAGCAGACTTACAGGCAGGCCTTGCTGTCCTATAGCTCCGCGAAGTCCCGTGATACCAATGTGGCCCTGAAACACAAAATTGAGGTCAAATATAAAATGATCATATCCACCTTATTTTTGAATGCCCCACTGTAAAAAAAGAATCGTGGGTACAAGGTCCGGTTTAACGTGACTCATTGTTGGCGCTTGCCATTTCCTTTGTTATACTCTGGCTGCAGACCCGAATTATAAACCGGAAGCTGGAGTCCGTTATAAAAGTTATAAATATAGTCACGTTATAAACAACTAACCAACGCTGGACGTCCGTATGGAAACTCGAAATGTGTGTTACTCGAAATGGTTAAAAGTTAAATCAATTTGGTGGCGTTTTACTGCCATGTAACATAGCTAGCTAGCCGCTAACATTAGCCACAGTTAGTAGCCGACTACCCACAATGCATTACGTTATCCCAGCACCCGAACGACACGGCTGTAGAGCAGAATGGCTCTGCTGTAAAAGGGTAAAATCCTCATAGACGTTTTTTTTGTGTCGGGGGCTGGGGGGTTATCTAAATTGGTTACACCGGAAATAGAACCCATAGTTAACGTAAGGCAAAATGGCCACCAAAAATAAGGTGGATAGAAAAATGCATAGAATGGCAATTTACTCCTCGTTCAACACATGTTGAAGTATAATATAGAGAAAATGCATAGAATTTGCTCCTTGTTACCTCCTGTTACTGAATGCTTGCTCCACCACTGCTGCAATGTGGCTACACTCACTGACAGGAAGAGATTCTGTTCACTAATCAGCCGCCAGCCTATCACAGGCTTTGTTCTACTTCTACATCTACAGCATGTATAGAGTTACCCATGTGACCTGAGGAAGTGAATTCCTCATTCATTTCTCCATAGAGGCTTCTTAAACCGTTTGGTTTGACCAAGTCAAACTATTTTTAAAGGCATTTTACGAAATGTCTATGGGAAAATAAATTGCGGAAGAAAATCTCTGGTCCAGTGCTGAAGCAGGAAGTGACGTACACTTTGCCTCTCTATTAGGAAAAGACGTAAACAGGATTGCGCCGGCACCCAGGAGAATCTTCTCTTATTATAGCATCACTATAACTTAAAGCTCATGTGTTACTTATAGCATTACTATAACATAAAGCTCATTTTCAAAGTTTAGATGGAAGGATTTCATGAGTGCCATGCCATTCTTCTTTGCCAATGGAACAACAGCACGCCAACAAAGATTAGCGTCTTGCCCCCTACCGTTAGCTTTGCACGACACTGGTTAACAAATACTGAATGGGCCATTAACAGTTTATGTGAATTCTTGTGAGAGCCACTTCCTCGTAAAGCGAACAGTCTGCTCATAGTATACTCAGTTAAAGACTGTTAAAGACCACCACAGATTGACTGAAGTATCAAAATAGCACACGGTGGTTTCCAGACCAAGCTTCTAGGTGTGTATTTTTATTAAGAGCCACAGGTGGTTTGGGCTCCGTGGGATCAGGAGAGGGCAGCCAAGTGGGATCTGTTATGGGCTTAATAGATCCCTATGGGACAGTTGAAACAACTGCCAAAATCAAGCTTTGCTTCAGTGACTTTGAGCCCCTGGTTTGATGGGCTGGGCCTGAGAATGGGTCAAGGCTTATGTTAAGTGGGTCTCCACGTAACGTGTTTTCATCCGTTTTGGCTTGAGTATGAGAGCCTAAATGTCTAACCTGTGTCCCGTGCTGAAAGCATTGAGTACCCCTACTTTGTGAGTCTGACCATGTGTCCATGCTGCGAGCAACATCATCGACAAGTCAGCAGAAGCCCATTCACTTCCACAGAGCTGAATGACTAGAAACTCAGCCAGTTTGTTGACGGTAAACAAGCTTTGCCGGCCAAGCGAAGTTGGTCCCGGATGAACTTTTCACAGCCAACTGGATATAAAGTTTGAGCAGTTTTGCTTCTCACATAGTTACTGCTCGTTGGCCTTTTCTTGGGCTGAAGAGTTCTGCTTGGCAAGAACAAAATGGACCAAAAGTTGATTACAGCCTTTCAAAGCTTCCCACAACTTTTATTTGAAAGACTACAGAGATATTAAATTTGTGCCGACGGGCGGCGTCTGGCCCGTGAGCATATATATATATATATATATATATATATATATATACATATATATATATATACAGTATATATATATATACATACAATTTATTTATTTTAAATACTCTCTTTTATTCCATTCTATTTTTGGTGAATAATATCTGGTTTGGTTGACTATTCAGACTTGCCTGTAAAGGACATTTTTCTTTTGTGAGTGGTTGTCATTGTACCTCCAAAGCTGATTTATATTGCATTTCCCAGTGTTTCCATTGTGGCTCTGATTATTGATTTGTTGATTTGTTGATTTGTTTGCATTGTGCTTGGTGGTTCAGATTGATGCTATGTGTGTTCATGGTAGAGTGTATAGAGCACTGATCCATGTATCCATGTGGGAGATTGACTTTAAAAATCTTAAACATTAACATTGTCAGACTATACTCCCCATAAAACTATAGGCAATCTGCTACAGAAAAATCAATATTATTAATGTTTGTTTATTAACTGGCCCTCCAGTCACTTTGCAAAAGTGGCCCGCGGGCAAAGCAAGTTAAGTATCCCTGGACTACATAAAGGTGGCAAAAACAATGCTCGGTCGGAGAACAATTTTATGTTATCTGTTAATTTTCCGGTGAATGCTACCTAATTAGCATTCATTGGATAGGATAATGCAGGATACTATGTATATTATAGGAGAACACATCAAAACAATGTACTGTAAGTAACACTATGAAAGGCAAAACCAAAGCACGGCATGAGACCAAAACATAGATGCAATTGTAGTAACAATCAACCATGTTGCTCTCAGTGTGAATGCAAGTGTGTGTGTGTGTGTGTGTGTGTGCGTGTGTGTGTGTGTGTGTGTGTGTGTGTGTGTGTGTGTGTGTGTGTGTGTGTGTGTGCGTGTGTGTGTGTGTGTGTGTGCAGGCATGAGTGTGTATGTTCATGCATACTTTTTTAGTGTTAAAGTCGAAGTGAACCCGTAGTGGCGCGTGGGTCGGAGTCCGTTTCAGACTGAAAACATAACTTGTCTGAGATGACAGGTTGAGAGGCGGGTCATAGTAGCATGTCGATGATTTTATTTGACAATTCTGGGGACTGGATTGGGCTTTTGCCAATCCTGGCGTGTTCCACCCCCAAATCGAGTGGGATTCAACATGTTGTGGCGTTCCCCTCGGGAAGAGCCTGCTGACACAAGGTTTAGTGGCTGAGTCGAGCTTAGCGAGCCGCAGACAGCCAGCTGCCGGAGTGGAGAGTGCAGCCCGTCGGCCTGGAATCTCCGAGGTGCGACCCCTGACAACCAGGCTCTCAGGCATGCGCCATTATCGCTATTGCGGTAAATAGAATATTCCTGGAATGCGAGTTTTAACGAGCCATGTTACATTTGTTTGCATTCTTAGGCATTACCGTTTTCTTTATTGTGTATATCAACATACAATTGGCCAAGTTAGTAGTTAGTTTATGGGATAGGAATTCTGCCAGATGACAGGCACTAGGCGCCATTTTCTCCTTCATTTGGAGGAGAAAATTATCCTGAAATGAGGTAGAAATTTGATAGTACTAGGTGACGTCAGCAAACTGTAGATTACTGTTATCAATGAAATCTTGAAAAATGAACTTTTGATGTGAAAAAGTGTGAAAAACTAAAGAAATTAGATTTCTGTGATTTTTTTTGGCATACATTATTAAATAGGTGCACTGCATACCCAGGTATTTGAACTAAAAGAAAAGAAAAGTCATTTTTGGGTTCAGCTCGACTTTAAGCGTCCAGTGCCCTGAAGGCACGCAATGACAAAAACACCACATTTCCCCTGGCTTTATCCATAGGAATTTGGTAATCCTGTGTGCCGCTCTGCCCCATGTGTGGTCTCTCCTCTTATCTCAGCACAGCGACATTTCACTGGAGCACCAAAAGAGCAGAAAAATGTAGTAGGAAACAACAGAAGAAGACGAGCAGCACCCTTCAGGAGTGACTGTGTGATGCGTTTGATGTCACTCTTCGTGGTTTTATCTACCTGATATCCCTCATCTCCAGGCTCTCCACGCTCTCCTCGTTCGCCCGGGGGACCCTGTGCAGACACACGCACGCACGCACGCAAACAAACAAACAAACACACAAAACACACGTTGATGGACACACATAAGCATGCATTCACACCCACAAGGGACGAGATGAGCTGCGCCGCCACTTTAAGACAATACACACTGAGCTATAGAGAGCCGCAGGGATGACGTATTTTTGTAGGCAGAATGCGGAAGTCCCGAACTTCCTGGTTCTACACTGTTTCTGTCTATGGGATTTTTGAATGGGTTTTTGCCGCGATGCTTCAAATACGGTCTCTGGGCAACGCAAGATTAATCAAACGCGAACCAGAGTTCCGTCGGATACTCTTCACACATGAGGACCACTTTCATGAGTTTTGAAGCGTAAATGCGAGCCCTAGAAGTAAAATGCTCGAGCTAAGCTAATCCAGAACTACACACTGTCGCATAGGCTTCCACGTCACGTCAGCACTCAACCTGGACTGTTGTTGATGTGTGCACTGATTACCCCGGGCTGAACGGGGCTGAACCAGGTGAGGGAAAGAGAATTTCCGTGTACGTCCTTTGAAGTGGTGACGTTATTGACGTATATATCCCCATCGACTCAAAAGTGTAGTCTCATTTAGCCGTTTGCTAGCTAGCCGTCCTTTTAACGGCAAGTAAAAGCTTCAAAACTCGTAAAAGTGGTCCTCGTGTGTGAAGATGATATTACTAAACACTGGTTCGCGTTTGATTAAGCCAGCGTTGCCCAGAGAGATTATTAGAAGCATCGCGCCAAAAACCCATTCAAAACTCCCATAGGCGAAAACTGTGAAGAACCAGGGCTGTTAGCATCGATGATTTCCGGACTCGTTACTGCGGCTCTCTATGAGTCTGAGTGTCTAATGGAAAAGGCCTAATTCCACCTTGACCCTGATTTCCAGGCAATCTCAGCCGGAGCTGCAACGAGACAGAGGGAGCCATTGTTGCTCATCATGCTATGTGCTGCAACACTGTGCCAACTTGATAACCCAATACCACCCTCTGCTGTACTGTAGGTTGCTATCTACAATACCACCCTCTGCTGTACTGTAGGTTGCTATCTACAGTATATCACTAAAAAGCCCGGTATCCCTTGTTGATGCTACGCACGCTCCTCTCAGTCTATCAATCCAGTGCCGGGAAACTCCAAAGCACATAGGAGTCAAGGGCACAATATACTGGGAAGCTTTGCCAAGCTGCCAAGTCTCTTTGATATAATACTGATCCTCTTTTAATATGACTCTAATAAGGGCTTTGTTTTCTTAGCCAAAAAAAAAAAGGAATATGCTGAATGTTTGCGGTAACTCAGGGTGACTAAAGGCACTCACTGGCAATTCACAGTAATGAGGCCTATTACAATATAAGAGATGTGATCTATAACTATAAAAAGCATTTGTTCATTACGGGGATTCGGGCTTCATATAAAACAGTGCAGATTTTTCTTTTAGTCTGGATGATATAGGAACAAAATTTGATTTTTAACCCCACCGTGTACAAGCCAACTTGGATATTCATTCATGTTCACCCTGTCAGCACCAGTGGCTCCTGCATTGCATTACTGGCTTCCCAGGGGGAGCTACGCAGGCCTGGCCTAGGATACTCCTTGGATGGGAGCGATGGAAGACTGGTGCTGGAAGTGGTGTTGGAGGACCAGTAGGAGGTGCTCTTCCCTCTGGTCTCATGAATAATCTCCTCATTCCCAATGCCCCAGGGCATAGACAGGGACGACTCTGTCCTGTGAGTGAGCCACATCCTTCCAATGAGACATTAAACTGAGGTCCTGCAAGAGTAGGGGTGTAAGATGCCCGGTGCCCTGGCTCAATTCCCACACAGGCCTTGGGTCAATCCAGTCCTTAACAGGCCTAACCCACAGACAGAGTGGAGAGTGTTGGGTCACTCCAGTCCTTAACAGGCCTAACCCACAGACAGAGTGGAGAGTGTTGGGTCAATCCAGTCCTTAACAGGTCTAACCCACAGACAGAGTGGAGAGTGTTGGGTCAATCCAGTCCTTAACAGGTCTAACCCACAGACAGAGTGGAGAGTGTTGGGTCACTCCAGTCCTTAACACGTCTAACCCACAGACAGAGTGGAGAGTGCTGGGTCACTCCAGTCCTTAACAGGTCTAACCCACAGAGTGGAGAGTGTTGGGTCACTCCAGTCCTTAACAGGTCTAACCCACAGAGTGGAGAGTGTTGGGTCACTCCAGTCCTTAACAGGTCTAACCCACAGACAGAGTGGAGAGTGTTGGGTCACTCCAGTCCTTAACAGGTCTAACCCACAGACAGAGTGGAGAGTGTTGGGTCACTCCAGTCCTTAACACGTCTAACCCACAGACAGAGTGGAGAGTGTTGGGTCAATCCAGTCCTTAACAGGCCTAACCCACAGACAGAGTGGAGAGTGTTGGGTCAATCCAGTCCTTAACAGGTCTAACCCACAGACAGAGTGGAGAGTGTTGGGTCACTCCAGTCCTTAACAGGCCTAACCCACAGACAGAGTGGAGAGTGTTGGGTCACTCCAGTCCTTAACAGGTCTAACCCACAGACAGAGTGGAGAGTGTTGGGTCACTCCAGTCCTTAACAGGTCTAACCCACAGACAGAGTGGAGAGTGTTGGGTCACTCCAGTCCTTAACAGGCCTAACCCACAGACAGAGTGGAGAGTGTTGGGTCACTCCAGTCCTGAACAGGCCTAACTCACAGACAGAGTGGAGAGTGTTGGGTCACTCCAGTCCTTAACAGGTCTAACCCACAGACAGAGTGGAGAGTGTTGGGTCACTCCAGTCCTTAACAGGTCTAACCCACAGACAGAGTGGAGAGTGTTGGGTCACTCCAGTCCTTAACAGGTCTAACCCACAGACAGAGTGGAGAGTGTTGGGTCACTCCAGTCCTTAACAGGTCTAACCCACAGACAGAGTGGAGAGTGTTGGGTCACTCCAGTCCTTAACACGTCTAACCCACAGACAGAGTGGAGAGTGTTGGGTCACTCCAGTCCTTAACAGGTCTAACCCACAGACAGAGTGGAGAGTGTTGGGTCACTCCAGTCCTTGACAGGCCTAACCCACAGACAGAGTGGAGAGTGTTGGGTCACTCCAGTCCTTAACAGGCCTAACCCACAGACAGAGTGGAGAGTGTTGGGTCACTCCAGTCCTTGACAGGCCTAACCCACAGACAGAGTGGAGAGTGTTGGGTCACTCCAGTCCTTAACAGGCCTAACCCACAGACAGAGTGGAGAGTGTTGGGTCACTCCAGTCCTTAACAGGCCTAACCCACAGACAGAGTGGAGAGTGTTGGGTCACTCCAGTCCTTAACAGGCCTAACCCACAGACAGAGTGGAGAGTGTTGGGTCAATCCAGTCCTTAGCAGGTCTAACCCACAGACAGAGTGGAGAGTGTTGGGTCACTCCAGTCCTTAACAGGCCTAACCCACAGACAGAGTGGAGAGTGTTATGGAGCAGACAGGAGAGTTTAAAGGAAAGCAAGACCTACTGGTTCACCTAAGGGCCCGGCTGGTCCTGGCGTCTTATTGTCCTCTCCTGGGTAACCCTGGAATTGACCACACACACACACACACACACACACACACACACACACACACACACACACACACAATTTTGTAACTGATGATATTAATCGAGGATATGCTTCTAAGCGTTTTGCTGAACCCTATCAAATCAAGACATGAAATAAGTGCCACTCATACACTAGCGCAGGTATATTTTGAGAGGACTGAAATAG
This sequence comes from Poromitra crassiceps, assembly GCF_964638095.1. Lineage (NCBI taxonomy): Eukaryota > Metazoa > Chordata > Actinopteri > Beryciformes > Melamphaidae > Poromitra > Poromitra crassiceps. The sequence goes on from NC_139632.1 coordinate 41,939,066, forward strand.
CATGGTGTGTGTAAGTGCGCAACGGGGGAACACATTCCAGTGCTCACATTACCTTTTCACCTTTAGGCCCCGGAGGTCCAATGGGCCCCGGCTTACCAGGGTGACCCTAAAAAACAGAGAGAAGTGATTATTTGACCTCGGCAAACCCACATTGTAGTACACACACAGCATGTTACACACATAGCATGTTCCTCAGAGAGACACACACACACACACACACACACACACACACACACACCCACACACACACACACACACACACACACACACACACACACGCACGCACACACACACACACACACACACACACACACACACACACACACACACACACACACACACACACACGCACACACACACACAGCATGTTCCTCAGAGACATGGCTTCACACACACAGCATGTTCCTCAGACACACACACACACACACACACACACACACACACACACACACACACACACAGCATGTTCCTCAGACACACACACACACACACACACACACACACACACACACACACACACACAGCATGTTACACACACAGCATGTTCCTCAGAGAAACACACACAGCATGTTCCTCAGACACACACACACACACAGCATGTTACACACACAGCATGTTCCTCAGAGAAACACACACAGCATGTTCCTCAGACACACACACACACACACACACACAGCATGTTACACACACAGCATGTTCCTCAGAGACACACACACACACACACACACACACACACAGCATGTTCCTCAGACAGACATGGCTTCACACACACAGCGTGTTCCTCAGAGAGACATGGCTTCACACACACACACACACACACACACACACACACACACAGCCTGTTCCTCAGAGAGACATGGCTTCTGCTGTGGGGGTTGCCAGCGCTGTACTGTATGAATCAGAATGGTCCAATATAAACACAAGCCCTTGCAGGGGAGGAGCGCTCCGTCACTCGAGGGATTTGGGTTTTGGCAGAGAGCCTTGGAAATCACTCAGCGACCTGGGCGGAATGCGAGCCGGGTTCAGAGTGTACATGCACACGCAGCAGAACACAGAACGGGACGAGGTGAACTCCAGGTGCCCCTCTTCCAGTTATGCAACTTCAACCCGCTGATGCTGCCGTTGACCTATCTGAGGAAGCGCCCGGGGAGACCGGATTAAAGACTGCGCCATGTACCAATTCCACCTCTCTCCTCCCCTCTCGCCTCTCACTAGGTCTTTATCGGAGTATGGAGAGGACATCTGAACGGGATCGGTTGTTTAGTTTTATAAAGAGATTCAACAGGTAGTAGTACACATATCAGCCTTATTGGAGGGGGGGGGAGATGAGGCGCGCATCCTCCAGGTTCAAAACCAATGCAATAATTTTCAGAATGAGGAGAGTGAATGAATGAATGAATGAATGAATGAATGAATGAATGAATGCAGCAGATTGCTCTTGATCAGATGTCTAAAATCTTGAAATGAACTAAGCCTACAGGCAGTTTTTGAAGCGCTCTATATGCATTTAATTTAAGACCTGAGGAATGGAGTAGCATGGGATGGACTGTATCAGGGCAACAACACAAAAGAGACCTACAGAGAACCTTTGGAGTTTACTCAAATTGACAAGACGTGCGTGTGCGTGCGTGTGTGTTTGTGTGCGTGTGTGTGTGTGTGTGTGCGTGCGTTTCATATCACGATTATAGTGACCAAAACTATCACGGTTCTCAGTATTATCACGGTTTGTTAAAATGTGCTGAAAATGTTCAAAAAGTACTAATACACTCACTGAAATCATTTCACCAAGTTTTATATTGAAAACTCAGACCCCAAAAAGGATTGATACACTCGCTGAAATCATTTCTCCAAGGCTGCACGTCTGCATCTGGGAGACGGTTGCCAACTTTGGTTGATGATGGACAGTATTTACCATGTTTTTCAAAGCACTGGTAACAGTACCACGGTTTTAATGATAATGAAAATTTGAAACGGTTATCGTAAGGAATTTGATCACGGTTCTCATTCAAACCTGTTGGCGTTACATCCCTAGTGCGTGCGTGTGTGTGTATTTGTTAGCTTGCGTGCAGGTGTGTAAATGCCTGTAGAATCACAGGTGGGATTAACTCACTGTGTATCCCAGTAATCCCGGTTGTCCCTCTGGCCCCATAACACCGGGCTGACCCTGCAAGTGATGCAGAAAACATGCAGACACAAAATAACACAGTGGATCAGTCTCAGCGCAGCTTTTTTTTTTTTTTTGCTTTTCTACTCTGCTTTAGCTAAATATAACCATTGCTGTCTAATAGTAATAGACACTCCAGCAGACTGAGTTGTGGTATGGTATAAATCTTTCCTTCCCAAGCTGTCACAACACGGTCTGAGCACTTCTGCAGAGAAGAGAGCGCTTTCTGCAGAGCAGAGAGCGCTTTCTGCAGAGAAGAGAGCGCTTTCTGCAGAGAAGAGAGCGCTTTCTGCAGAGCAGAGAGCGCTTTCTGCAGAGAAGAGAGCGCTTTCTGCAGAGAAGAGAGCGCTTTCTGCAGAGCAGAGAGCGCTTTCTGCAGAGAAGAGAGCGCTTTCTGCAGAGCAGAGAGCGCTTTCTGCAGAGCAGAGAGCGCTTTCTGCAGAGAAGAGAGCGCTTTCTGCAGAGAAGAGAGCGCTTTCTGCAGAGAAGAGAGCGCTTTCTGCAGAGCAGAGAGCGCTTTCTGCAGATCAGAGAGCGCTTTCTGCAGAGCAGAGAGCGCTTTCTGCAGAGAAGAGAGCCAGAGAAGAGAGCGCTTTCTGCAGAGCAGAGAGCGCTTTCTGCAGAGCAGAGAGCGCTTTCTGCAGAGCAGAGAGCGCTTTCTGCAGAGAAGAGAGCCAGAGAAGAGAGCGCTTTCTGCAGAGAAGAGAGCCAGAGAAGAGAGCGCTTTCTGCAGAGAAGAGAGCCAGAGAAGAGAGCGCTTTCTGCAGAGAAGAGAGCCAGAGAAGAGAGCGCTTTCTGCAGAGAAGAGAGCCAGAGAAGAGAGCGCTCTCTATGTAGAGAGGAGAGGAGTGGATGTCTTCCTCTTGGCTTTTTTCTCTAGAAACAAGATCATCTGAAGCGGTGACGTACACAGGCTAACATAGCTTGTCCTCACAGCACCAGATTAGAAGCCTGCTAACTGGAATTTACAAGAACGGGAGATTAGTTTAGCACTAATTCTGTAATCATAGAGATAAAGTAACAGATCTTTGAATTACCCTAAACCAGTAATCCAAATGAGGCATATATAAACATGGAGTGTTAAGCTGTGTTCACACCGAGATATTTATTTTTCGCTCTGTCACTTGATTCAACCCTTTGGAATCGCTCTGTCGCTCTGTTTAAATCGCTCATCAACAGGCACACGAATTGACGGACATGTGGGGGCTATAACGTTACGCAATGTCATGCTGTTTGTCCACTACGAGCCCCCGTCGTTGTTTACCAGCTAAGCCTATCAGCGTGCTCCCCTTGCGAGCTCCATACCGGTAGTACAGACTTCACTTCATGTCAGCTGTCAGCCTGTCAATGCGGTTTGTTGCCACACAATAAACCAGCGGTTTGTTCCAAGCCAGTGTGATCCTTGACTCGCTCTCACACGGCAGCCAATCAGCGTTGAACAGCGAGTGACTGATGCCAGCGTATTTTCGCTCGAGTTGGGATATTTCATCTGGGGCGACGAGCGTATTTTCTCCCTATCGCTCTGTCTCTGTCGCTCGGACGCCCAGCGATTTTTCTCCCGGGCGAATATACGCTCAATCGCTCGTTTGCATTGACTTTGTATGTAAACTCGATGCCAGCGAAAAACTTGAAATAGGTCGGTGTGAACGCAGCTTTAATGCAGTGACCCGACTCCACTTTGTTTGACCGTTGTTTAGAAAACTGAAACAAGTTGGTGCTATCAATTAGAAAGGTTTAAAGATACAGTACATACATAGAGGTGCCTGTATGTATGTATGTATGTATGTATGTACAGTATGTATGTATATATATATATATATATATAATATCACATTGACTTCCTAAGTTTTGACTACGTTTAACCAACTTATTGTGTTTTTATCCTCAGTGATTGTCTGTCCCCTGTATCTTTGTTGACATTTCACCAAATAAATAAATCAATCAATCAATCAAAACTTAGTGTCTGCTAATACGCATAGAACCTTTTTTCCCCAAGACAGCAGTTCAGTGTAATTCAGTGACAGGACTGAGTGAGTGAGGAGGACCATCAGTGACAGGACTGAGTGAGGAGGAACAGAGGAAGAGTGTGTACTGACCGGTGGACCTCGGGTTCCTCTGGCCCCTTTCAGACCCGGCTCGCCCGGCTGGCCGATGTCTCCCGCCGAGCCGAAGGCACCGGCAAGACCCGGAGGGCCTCTCTCTCCCTGGGAGGAGACAGAGATGAGGAGCAGCAATAGTGAGAAATGAAAGAGTGGAAGGTCTGCGTTCAAGCCCCCCACCCCATGACATCAGAGCCCCCCACCCCATGACATCAGAGCCCCCCACCCCATGACATCAGAGCCCCCCACCCCATGACATCAGGCATCCACCCTGCTGAAGTGTCCTTGAGCAAGAAACTGAATCCCTAGCAGCTCCAGGGGCTGCTAATCTGACCTCTGACCTCCCTTTGAAAGGGGGGGGGGGGCAAGCGAAAAGAGTATTTCACAAAATTACAAAATCACAAAGAAGGAAAAGGGTTGCCTTGATGTAAGAAAGGTTGGATGAAAGTATTTACTGGAGATAATAGTACATTTACAGTATGTCATTGTCTTTAAAACAAGGTTCTGAATTATGTTGCGCTCTCTTTCTCTCCTCATTAACTATGCGCTGTTTTGAGGGGGCGGGACCTCTGATAAGATGATCTGTTAGGATGAACTTAACTTTAACTTAACTTAATTAACTCAACTTAACTTAACTTAAGAGGCAAGGCAAGGGCAATGCTACACGACATGCAACCTTTAACTGTGATGGACAATGTGTATCAACTGAATAAGCTGGCTATTTGACCATCAGTTAACACTGGGCCTGACCAATCAAAAGAGCAGGGAGAAACCAGCACAAACTGAACTATCTTTTGACATTGTTGGTTCTTATTTGATTTCTCTAAAACCTCCTCAGAACTGGAGGCAGCCTTCTAACACCTGAGCCGGACCACGGACCAGGGGAAGGAAAAGAAAGATGTGGCTGTCTGGAAGCACATGAATGCTACAGGGCTTTGGCTTTGGCTCCTCCTCCTCCCTGTTGTTTTATTGCAGAAAAACACTGGTGAACACGCTTCTTACGGTACCTTCTTGCCGTGTCGTCCGCGGTTCCCTGGCAGCCCTAGTTTTCCCTCTGGCCCCTGAAACACAAGACTTATTGATTATGTGATGAGCACACAAAATACTATAACACAAGACTTATTGATTATGTGATTTTTTGTCATCCATAAGAGCACAGAAGAGAACAGAATCCTTTGTGGAACTGTAAAGCTCAGCCAAGCCCAAGGAGTTGCCTCATCTTGTTGACAGGAAAAATCAAACCACGATTTTATCCTATTTGCATTTATATTAATGACAGTACTGCTTTCCCACAATGCCTTGTAATGTACCTGTCTGTTATGGCCTTAAGCTCCCAGAAGAAGAAGAGGGGGAAAAAAGCATTTTACATTACATTACATTACATTACGTCATTTGGCAGACGCTTTTATCCAAAGCGACTTACAATAACACATTTTTGTCAGCAATAGAGCAATCAACTATGTAACACAGTCTATGACAACTACAACTTCTGAAGGAACAGTTGTAAAAGTTATTTTTTTTTCTTTTGTTTTTTTTTAAGAGAGAGAAAGAAGTTAGATCAAGAAGGGCCCAGATGGAGCCTGAAAAGGTGTGTCTTTAGTCTTTAGTCTTTTTGACTGTAAACTTGGGCTGACAGCTACAGTATAATACAGTATATACATATATATATACAGCAGCCAGCTAAGCATCCACCACAGTCTATGGCACAACACACATGAGCACTGTCGTCTCTGCCTCTCTGTTGAGTGCGCCAGTGCTGAGACTTTGTTGAAGAGAAGACTGACCCCTACTGGGACGCACAGGCATTGGAAAGAAAAAGGTACAGTTTTTGCATAATCTGCTCAATTGCAGCTATTTAGAATCCTCAAGGTGCGATGGATTTCCCCGTGCCCCGGGAGAAAAGGAAGCCGGTGATCCATCAACACCTTGATAGCTCTGACATAAATAACAACAGAACCGGTTCTGCAGCGAGCTGAACCTGCCTGACCCTGTCTAGGTCACTTTGCTGTGTGTAGTATTTTTTTTTTTTTGCCATTTTCAAAACGTAAAACAGAAACAACAACAAAAGGCTCAGATAGAGAAAGAAAAAACAAACAAACATAATTCACATTCCAATACTACAGCTTGGCACTACCAGCCACGTAATGTCCCCATGTGCCTGCAAGGGATGTGCGTGGGATCCCACGCAAAGGGTCCATGAGAAGTCAGTTATGCGAGTCACGTATCGCTATTAACCTCATCCAAATAGGCCAGAAACGGGTCGCAGATAACCAAGAACTTCCCAAGAGAATTTGTCCTCAAAAACCGGAGCCTCTCCATACGTATAACCGAGATCATGTCCGTCAGCCACAGCTGAAAAGAAGGTGTAGAGGGAGACTTCCACTCCTTCAGAATGAGTCTCTTGGCGACAGTCATCCCCTGCGTCAGAGACTGTTGCACAGCCTTAGGGAGGAGCAGAGAGGATTCCGAGCAGCCGAAGATGGCGAGTTCCGCCTCCGGCTGAAGGGTTATTTTTGTAGGCCTTACAGTACCAATCAAATATTTTGGCCCAAAAACCAGATAATGAGTAAATAAAATACGATAAAATAAACTCACACGAAAGCCCTGTTTCCCTGGCCCTCCAGGTAGTCCTGGGGCGCCGGGGTCCCCCTCTATCCCTCTGTCCCCTGGCTCTCCCATGGGCCCACCATCACCAGGCTCACCCTGAGAGAGAGATAGAGTCAGACAGACAGACAGACAGACAGACAGATAGACAGAAACACAGTCAGGGTGAGAGACCGTTCAGGGAGTTGTGATATAAGTTTCAGAGGGTCATATAAGGTGGTAGACTTAACAACATAGGGGCTTTGGTGCAATAGATTTAATTTGAGCCATATCACATGGCTGTAGCCTTAAATTGAATTGATTTATCATTATTAGCAACTGCGTAGGGTTTGGTCGGGACGGTATGGACATGACCGTACCAATATCAGGCACCTGTGGACAGAGAGAGAGACAGAGAGAGAGGGGGGCTGGAGAGAGATAGGGAGAGAGAGAGATACAGAGAGAGAGAGAGGGAGAGAGAGAGAGAGAAGGCAGTGTGCACTTTTAACTAGCCCCAATTAAGTAATTAGCATAGCGATGCAGCCCAGGCAGGCTCTGTAACGGACATACAGTGTCGTGGGTCCGGCGGTTATACACCTCTGCTCCCAATTAAGCTGAAGAGGCTCTTTTGAAAACAAAGTTGTATTCCACTTTGCTGTGCAGCAGATTCAGCTAATCCCCGGTCTCCCTCCCTGAAGTCGTTTAGTTACAGCTAGTTCATTGTGATTTTTCATTTCATTTCTCCAGCTCACTGTAATTCTGTCCTGATAGCCACATAATGCATCAGCTGTAAACTGAAAGTTCAATTTGACCCCAAGGTCATCAAAGATGAGGGCTGCTGTGATTGAGACACTCCTGGTCTACTTATACAGAATATCATAGGAATATTATAGAAATATTGATTGATTGATATCATAGGCGATACAAATAATACACATGGTTGCTTTTGTCCAAGATCACATTGAGTAACTGTAATGATGCGTGTTACTTGTCCAGTCACTTCATGCTGGTCTCCTCAGATTAGAACAAGTGAATTGGTGCCACCTTGTAACACCATGTTGTTTGTTCTCCAGAAAAAAGTGAATGAACATCCAGGCTAATCGGTACCTTCTATAATGTACTGTAGCCTATCTTACTGCCATCATTGGAGAGCTGTTTGTCCGGAGTTGCTCCGACTGCTTCCAAAACTTGTCAAAACACTTTTCAAGGGTCTGGAATGAATCTGGTGCAAAAAACTGAAAGATTCCACCCACAGGGCTGCTTCCCACTGATGATGTCACTGACAATGTCATCGATGATGTCACTATTGATGTCACCAGTGATGCCAGTCGAGCAATTACAATGTTATACTGCTCATAGGGTCAACGTCCTGAGCATGCATAATAATAACTTGCATTTATATAGCGCCTTTCAAGGAACAATAAAGTGACACATAATGACAATAACCTCAAGCTAAATTTAACAGCTGATAGCTAAATAAGAGCTATTGAGTAATTGTGCAATTCATAATGTGAATAGTCGATTATTCGTTTCAATAATCGATAGATGACTCGACTATCAAAATAGTCGTTAGTTGCAGCCCTCGTCACAAATGCAAAATGTCCTCAGCTTCCAGTGAGGGTTACATCCCACCAACCTCCACCTTTGTGTCCCTACCAATGTCAAATTCAAACCTACGCCCTTGGTTATTAGAAAGTGTATGGATGCCGTTGAACATCCCAGTGTCCAGTAAGTCATATACTGTGGCAATATATGACTCAAATGACGCTATCCTGTCACATGTCTCCACTCTTCACTATTCTATCTACATGATGTGATAAACTACAGCAAAGCCCAATGCTTTTGCCCTATGAATCAGACTACTGAAAGCTTATAAACTCCCCATCCCTCATTTTGGTTGCTGAAAAGAGATGCAAAAGATGCACAGCTTTCAAATGTTTACCTTGGGTCCATCTTTCCCTTGAGGGCCATCTTCACCAGGGGGACCAGGAGAACCCTACAAGGACAACAGTAGTTAGGACAAAAGCCTTTCTCCTCTTGGTACAAGCGTGAAATCAATACGTTGCGGTTTGGGCTTTTTACAGTGCATTTTGAATGGATTTACTCGGCGCCGGGGTGATAAAAAAAGGATCAAGTGATCTGTCACTCGCAGTAAGCAAACACACAAATGGAAAGAGCGGGACGTCCGGGCAGTGGAGCGGTAGATTCCCTGGCTACCAACACTAGGGGTCGCAGGTTTGAACCCCCATGTTACCTCTGCCTTGGTCGGCACAATTGGCCGTGTCTGCAGGTGGGAAGCCGGGATTAACGGTCCTGGTCGCTCGCGGCACTAGCGCCTCCTCTGGTCGGTCGATTTTTATACCAACTTTCTAGATACTGAATAAGCGTTTCACATATCGGGGGAGGGAACTCAACTCATCCACCACCGATGCGTGCTGTAGCAACCCACCTGGGTGATGCACGGCAGCCAGTTTGCGCTAGAACGCTCACCAAACATCAGCCTATCACGGTGGAGAGTTGAGAACTGAATGTGCCAATTAAGTAAGGAGGGATGATTAGGTGGCCATGATGGAAAGAAGGCCTGTGTGGGAATGTAGCCAGGGCACCGGGGTTACACCCCCCAGGGCACCGGGGTTACACCCCTCAGGGCCCCCGGGGTTACACCCCCCAGGGCACCGGGGTTACACCCCTACTCTGGCGAATAGTGCAGATGGGATCTTTGATGACCACAGAGAGTCAGGATCTCGGTTTAATATCTCATCCAAAGGACGGTGCTCACTCACAGGACAGACTCCCTGTCTCTGCCCTGGGGCATTGGGGAGATTATTCATGAGACCAGAGGGGAAGAGCACCTCCTACTGGTCCTCCAACACCAGTCTCCCATCCAAGGAGTATCCTAGGCCACACCTGCTTAGGGTGGCTTCCTCATGGAAGCCAGTAATGTAATGCAGGAGCCACTGGTGCTGACAAAAGCTTATTAGAATAGAATATAAGATCCAGTGGGGAAAGGGGGCGGGTGAGACACTCTACTTCTCTAACTGGCGTGGCTAAATGACCACTCAGGACTGCTGATTGTATTTAATTGTATGGTTCCCATCAGCAGAGATTTGGGTTCCACATGTACAACAGTACGTGGCGGTGATTTATTTGTGAACTCACGAGAGTCACGGAGCGTGTAACCTGAAACACGTGTGCCACGGCAGCACGCAAGAGCCGCCAACTGTTGTGTTTTCCTTCGCTAAACGGATACGTGCTGCTATCACCATTTCAAAGACTCATAAGCCCGAAGAAGAAAGGAGGCCTGTCTCTGGAACATCTGTACTCAGGAGAATGGACAGGGAAGCAGCCAGATTGTTTGTTCATGTGTGAGCTTGGATGCCGCAAAGGTCTTCTGGTTCCTTGTGGAGATTTCTTCTACATTAGGGTGTTGGAGTCTGTAGATCTTGTCCAAATCGCGCCCAAGAACGTCTATTCGAACGGGGAAACGTTCGCTTTAAAACCGCTATAATTCTGCAGACGGGGACGGTATAGAAATACTGGAGGCTCGGGCGTCGCTGCAGGTTATTGATATAGTCCAGCAGACGAAAACAATTCCATCGCTTCCTGTGTTTCTCTCCGGGGAGGGGTGAGGGGTGAAGTGAGGAGGAGAGCAAATATACGGCCGGCTCCGATTGGCCCCAAACACAAGCAAGAGAGGGATTAGTGGGATGTTTGGAGCCACTCACTCTGATTCCCTGCTGTCCCTGCTCGCCTTCCATTCCTGGGGGCCCGGCGTCACCCTGCAGGGACACACAACACGACACAGGGGTCAAAGAAAGCACACATTATGCACACACACACACACACACACACACACACACACACACTACTTGAAGTCGAACCTGAAGCAGTGTTAGAGACTGACAATCAGTTGGCAAGGTTAGTCATGACTACACATTTACTGAGCGAGTTTATGGCTTTTCACACGTGGGCAACTATAGGCTGATGAAAAGCATCCTGATACACGTAACGTGATCTCACATTCTGTATCAGTCTGGACTCCAAGCCGTCCATAGCTATTTCATTGGGCGGGAGTATTTGCCTTGACAGACAGCTCCTTCAGCCAATCTGTGGATTTCTTCTTATTAAATGCCTAACTAGGGACAGGAGTTGGAAACTAGCTATAGCTACAGTATAAACTCTATGCATAACTTCAGTTACTTTAACTTGTTTGAAATGGGTGAAAGGTTACTATGTTAACTTGCATTGTCCCTATCAAATAAAATAAAATAAAATAAAATAAAATAAAATAAAATAAAATAAAATAAAAATAATAATAAAGACTGTGATTGCGGTTTCTGTAGAAAGTGGGTTTTTATGGTGATTGTGGTTTCTGTAGAAAGTGGGTTTTTATGGTGATTGTGGTTTCTGTAGAAAGTGGGTTTTTATGGTGATTGTGGTTTCTGTAGAAAGTGGGTTTTATGGGGTGGGGTTGCTAGCCCCACGTCCATTAACCCTAACATACACACGTCTTGGTGGGAGAAAACACGAGGAGAACATGCAAACCACACAGAAAGGACCTGGGACGGATGAGGGTTCGGACCAATGACCTTCTGTGAGGCGACAGTGCTAACCACTGCCCCACCGTGCTGCCCTTCAGCCAATCAGCGTTGCCAAATCCACTCAGAAGAACAGAGAAAACGTCTTTTCGGCCGAGAAACTCCACTGGTGCATCCTCTTGTTCTATTTCTGCAATAACAGCCCTTATGGTTGCTTCGGAAGCCGCCATATTGTTTTGCCGTCCCTGATTGGCCGGTTACGTTGTCAACTACGAGGCAGGTCCTGATTGGCCCATGCGCAGACTGATCCAGAGAATTGAACAGAATGTGAGTTCAGTGATCAGGATGGTTGACACGGCTAGAGAAACTCCACATGACACATGTGATGGTGACGGTAGAGGTGGCGGAGTTGCACTGACCTTTAACCCTGGCTCTCCGATGGCGCCCGGCTCCCCCTCCCCACCAGGTTCGCCCTGAGAAAGGTGGGACAGAGGAACAAGGGTGTGTTTGTATCAGTGCTTAATTTGTAGCGTTTACACATTCATGTTTGTATCAGTGCTTAATTTGTACCGTTTACACATTCATGTTTGTATCAGTGCTTAATTTGTACCGTTTGCACATTCATGTTTGTATCAGTGCTTCATTTGTACCGTTTACTAGGGGTGTCGCGGTATATGTATTCGTCCCGTGAGTTCACGGTACGGGCATCACGGTACAATACATGGAGCTCCACGACGAATACGCCGAATCCAGAAGGTGGCAGTAAAGCACCTAAACGAACGCTGTTTGAACGCCATTAAACGCCACAGAAGAAGACACGCGAAAACAACACGAGAAAGCCGTCCATTTTGTCAGTCACTTTGACTAACGCTATGGCGAGAGGCGAGGCATGCAAGATACCAGAGCTTGAAGAGCCGCCACCTTCTTTTAAATCAGCGGTGTGGGAGAGTTTCGGGTTCCCAGTCGACTACAACAGCGATGGAGTGCGAGAGATTGATCGCACAGTGTGTCGGCGTTGTTCGGCAGTTGTTGGGTACGTCGGTGGAAACACCTCCAACATGCTAACGCATCTCAGGCGACATCACCCAGATGCACCGCTCACCGGAGACAGGGTAAAGAAAACGGGACAACTGCTTCTCCCCGCCGCTTTTAACCATCCTCTGAATGCCAACACAGACCGACACAAGAAGATTACAGAGGCGATAGGCGAGTGGGAAATGAAGAATCCTGTTGTTCTAACGAGACCTGTGTATGAACAGCAGACTAGCGCCCACCTAGCTGAGAAGCTACAAGAGGCAGTAGCAGCCCAGCGTTACATAAACCCAGCACAGCCCTACATACAAACCAAGCACAGCCCTACATAAAATATAACCTAATGCAAGAGAGTGTATGTTGTTCACTGTTAATGTACTGTTTACTGCTTGAAACAGGGCCATGCTGTACCAGTTTGCAACACTAGGCGGAGCACTAGTACTGCCTGTTCAAAATGAATGCCCAAGGTTCCAAATAAAAAATGAAAAGATGTTTGTTTTTTTGCTTTTTCCCGCATTGTACCGTACCGTATTCGTACCGAACCGTGACCCCAAAACCGAGGTACGTACCGAACCGTGACTTTTGTGTACCGTGACACCCCTACCGTTTACACATTCATGTTTGTATCAGTGCTTCATTTGTAGCGTTTACACATTCATGTTTGTATCAGTGCTTCATTTGTAGCGTTTACACATTCATGTTTGTATCAGTGCTTAATTTGTACTGTTTACACATTCATGTTTGTATCAGTGCTTAATTTGTACTGTTTACACATTCATGTTTGTATCAGTGCTTAATATGTAGCGTTTACACATTCATGTTTGTATCAGAGCTTCATTTGTAGCGTTTACACATTCATGTTTGTATCAGTGCTTCATTTGTAGCGTTTACACATTCATGTTTGTATCAGTGCTTAATATGTACCGTTTACACATTCATGTTTGTATCAGAGCTTCATTTGTAGCGTTTACACATTCATGTTTGTATCAGTGCTTCATTTGTAGCGTTTACACATTCATGTTTGTATCAGTGCTTAATTTGTACTGTTTACACATTCATGTTTGTATCAGTGCTTAATTTGTACTGTTTACACATTCATGTTTGTATCAGTGCTTAATATGTAGCGTTTACACATTCATGTTTGTATCAGAGCTTCATTTGTAGCGTTTACACATTCATGTTTGTATCAGAGCTTCATTTGTAGCGTTTACACATTCATGTTTGTATCAGTGCTTCATTTGTAGCGTTTACACATTCATGTTTGTATCAGTGCTTAATTTGTAGCGTTTACACATTCATGTTTGTATCAGTGCTTAATTTGTACTGTTTACACATTCATGTTTGTATCAGTGCTTAATTTGTACTGTTTACACATTCATGTTTGTATCAGTGCTTAATATGTACAGTTTACACATTCATGTTTGTATCAGTGCTTAATATGTACAGTTTACACATTCATGTTTGTATCAGTGCTTCATTTGTAGCGTTTACACATTCATGTTTGTATCAGTGCTTCATTTGTAGCGTTTACACATTCATGTTTGTATCAGTGCTTAATTTGTACTGTTTACACATTCATGTTTGTATCAGTGCTTAATATGTAGCGTTTACACATTCATGTTTGTATCAGAGCTTCATTTGTAGCGTTTACACATTCATGTTTGTATCAGTGCTTCATTTGTAGCGTTTACACATTCATGTTTGTATCAGTGCTTAATATGTACCGTTTACACATTCATGTTTGTATCAGAGCTTCATTTGTAGCGTTTACACATTCATGTTTGTATCAGTGCTTCATTTGTAGCGTTTACACATTCATGTTTGTATCAGTGCTTAATATGTACCCTTTACACATTCATGTTTGTATCAGTGCTTAATATGTACCGTTTACACATTCATGTTTGTATCAGTGCTTAATTTGTAGCGTTTACACATTCATGTTTGTATCAGTGCTTAATTTGTAGCGTTTACACATTCATGTTTGTATCAGTGCTTCATTTGTAGCGTTTACACATTCATGTTTGTATCAGTGCTTAATTTGTACTGTTTACACATTCATGTTTGTATCAGTGCTTAATTTGTAGCGTTTACACATTCATGTTTGTATCAGTGCTTAATTTGTACCGTTTACACATTCATGTTTGTATCAGTGCTTAATTTGTAGCGTTTACACATTCATGTTTGTATCAGTGCTTAATTTGTACTGTTTACACATTCATGTTTGTATCAGTGCTTAATTTGTACTGTTTACACATTCATGTTTGTATCAGTGCTTAATATGTACCGTTTACACATTCATGTTTGTATCAGTGCTTAATTTGTAGCGTTTACACATTCATGTTTGTATCAGTGCTTAATATGTACCGTTTACACATTCATGTTTGTATCAGTGCTTAATATGTACCGTTTACACATTCATGTTTGTATCAGTGCTTCATTTGTAGCGTTTATACATTCATGTTTGTATCAGTGCTTAATTTGTAGCGTTTACACATTCATGTTTGTATCAGTGCTTAATTTGTAGCGTTTACACATTCATGTTTGTATCAGTGCTTAATTTGTAGCGTTTACACATTCATGTTTGTATCAGTGCTTAATATGTACCGTTTACACATTCATGTTTGTATCAGTGCTTAATTTGTACCGTTTACACATTCATGTTTGTATCAGTGCATAATTTGTAGCGTTTATACATTCATGTTTGTATCAGTGCATAATTTGTAGCGTTTATACATTCATGTTTGTATCAGTGCATAATTTGTAGCGTTTATACATTCATGTTTGTATCAGTGCTTAATATGTACCGTTTACACATTCATGTTTGTATCAGTGCTTAATTTGTACCGTTTACACATTCATGTTTGTATCAGTGCATAATTTGTAGCGTTTATACATTCATGTTTGTATCAGTGCTTAATTTGTAGCGTTTACACATTCATGTTTGTATCAGTGCTTAATTTGTAGCGTTTATACATTCATGTTTGTATCAGTGCATAATTTGTAGCGTTTATACATTCATGTTTGTATCAGTGCATAATTTGTAGCGTTTATACATTCATGTTTGTATCAGTGCTTAATTTGTAGCGTTTACACATTCATGTTTGTATCAGTGCTTAATTTGTAGCGTTTATACATTCATGTTTGTATCAGTGCATAATTTGTAGCGTTTATACATTCATGTTTGTATCAGTGCATAATTTGTAGCGTTTATACATTCATGTTTGTATCAGTGCTTAATATGTACCGTTTACACATTCATGTTTGTATCAGTGCTTAATTTGTACCGTTTACACATTCATGTTTGTATCAGTGCATAATTTGTAGCGTTTATACATTCATGTTTGTATCAGTGCTTAATTTGTAGCGTTTACACATTCATGTTTGTATCAGTGCTTAATATGTACCGTTTACACATTCATGTTTGTATCAGTGCTTAATATGTACCGTTTACACATTCATGTTTGTATCAGTGCTTAATTTGTAGCGTTTACACATTCATGTTTGTATCAGTGCTTAATTTGTAGCGTTTACACATTCATGTTTGTATCAGTGCTTAATATGTAGCGTTTACACATTCATGTTTGTATCAGTGCTTAATTTGTAGCGTTTACACATTCATGTTTGTATCAGTGCTTAATTTGTAGCGTTTACACATTCATGTTTGTATCAGTGCTTAATTTGTAGCGTTTACACATTCATGTTTGTATCAGTGCTTCATTTGTAGCGTTTACACATTCATGTTTGTATCAGTGCTTAATTTGTAGCGTTTACACATTCATGTTTGCATCAGTGCTTCATTTGTACTGTTTACACATCCGTAGAAAAGGTCATAGAATCAGTATCATACTTCGTGGCCTTGCTCTCCATCGGGTCCTGCGTCTCCAGGAGGTCCTTTAGGTCCCTGCGAGAGAAACAAGCAGCAGATGATGCCTGAGGTTACTAGGAGAGGGAAATTCTTTATATTTAACTCAAGCCAGGGAGTAGTGACATGCTCATTCAGACATGTCACATTACTCTAGTCTAGAGATACCATAGATTCTATGGTAGAATACCATCGATTCTATGGTATTCTAAGGTATTTTATGGCATAGAACACAGGTACAATAAAAGGTAGCCTAAATCTCTAAAGAAAGAATACAATGGTGAGGTGGGAAAAGCCAGGAGCAATAGACTACTGCAGCCAAAGGCGAGAGGAGACCCATAACATAAGCCTCGCCATTGGCTTTAATGAAGCCTCTTAGCCAAATAAACATGTGTCGCCGATTGTTTGACATTCTTGATGCCCCCCTAGGGGTCGAATGGAGAATGTGAACGCTAATCCATGAGGAATGGGGCTTTAAGGGAAAAGACGCAGAGAAAGAAAGACACGTCAAAAGACAACTGAGATGGAGAGAGGACGGAGAGAAAGCTTTTGCTTGAGTCACAACATCAACACTGCCTTCTTCTTCCCAGCTGATTTAGGGGCGATGGGGAACAGCGGCGCTTCTGAACGCTTTCGAGGGGAAGATAGAAAAGCACGACAGCGTCTTCTGATTAGTGCTTCACTCATGAATCTCTTCTTCATAAGCATGAATGAATGCGCAGACATAATAGCTTCCAGAGAGGGCATTGTTGTTCAGTGTGTTGCTTTTCCCGTGTACTTACTGGTTCACCGTGGGGTCCTTTCTCGCCCGCGCTGCCTGGAATACCTGCTTTCCCCTGGAAGACACACACACACAGACATGAGCTCAACTTAACTTGGCTCGTTCACTTGCACAGTTACAGATACAGAAAAGCATTAGAAACGTCGTTGGTTTTGGCCAAAGTCCATCGCGTCATTATCATCATCATCATCATCATCATCATCATCATTAGCGATGTAACCACAAACACAAGTTACATGATGAGTGCATCTAGTCTTATAGTCTTATAGTCTTTGATGCAGCACCCGAGGATTGGCTTTCCTGTAATTTCGGATCTCTTGGTTGCAGTCCAGGCATTGTGTTGCCAAGTTTAGACAAGACAATTTTGCTGGAGACAGCGTTTACTTGAAAACTGACAGGACATCATTACGTTTTCATGGCAATTTTCCTATTTTCCTCCAGATGCTTCTGTCAGCTAAAACAATCCAATTCTGAGGAGAAAGATGTGGGAAAATAGAGAAATAGCTGCTTGAGCCAAGTACTATAATTAATGTTCTACAAATGGATGAGGTAGTAGCGAATTTCAGTAGCATCGACCATCAATTTTCAGAACATGTTAATCCACACAGTGGAACATTATAGCATAACGTAGAACGCCGAGCGAAGAAAATCCAAAAAGAGTGAGACAAACGAGTACAGATTGTGCACAGCTCCACAGCAACTGTGATGAGGTACTGTGTGTGATGAATGCATACACTTACAGATACTTCTCAATAGAGAAAAGACAAGCATTGTAGAAAATGATTTTCTAAAGCGCTGGGAAAAAAAAGGCACAGGTTTAAACCAGTGAGGTTGCAGCAGCGTGGGAACAAAGAAAATGGAGAGAAACAGTTCAATGTTCTCATCGCCTGTGAGAAGAGCGCTGAGAGTAATTTGCAAAACATGTTAGGGCGTTAAAGAGGATTCATAGAAACTATAACTCATTGCTCTGTGAGTAGCGTAACTGCATCAACCAGAGAATAAGCATATAACACGGAGCTTAACAAACAGTGACAGCACAATAACATAATGACGGAGAGGCTGAGATCATTCTGTTACTGTCTGCACTGTGAATCTATCAAGACTTCAATCGCTCACACAAAGACTTTTGATCATATTAAATAGAGAGGGAGTGTGGCATGCTTTTGGATGAAGATTTTTTTTTTTTAGACCAGTCACAAGATGGCGCTGTGAGTCTAGATGTTGACAAGGGAAAACGCTGCTCCCACCTGCAGCCAATCAGGCCTCTGGCTGCAATATTTACAGCAGGTATGTTCATAACAATAGCAATAAAGTTAATCATAGAGAGCAAGAGCATCATAAAGCATACTATCTAGAGAGTGAATGATGTCTTGTTGATGGGGCTTCATAAAGCATAATATCTACAGAGTGAATGATGTCTTGTTGGCGGGGCTTTTAGCAGAGGTGGAGGGTCATAGCAAAGCAGTAACTCTTCATACACCCTTCTGACATCATGGCCTGTGTGTGAGACACCGTGACCTCAGCCTATGCAAAATACTGTACTCAGATGCTTGGCATGTCACTATTTGTCCTGGAGTGTGTGTGTGTGTGTGTGTGTGTGTGTGTGTGGTGTGTGTGTGTGTGTGTGTGTGTGTGTGTGTGTGTGTGTGTGTGTGTGTGTGTGTGTGTGTGAGTGTGTGTGTGTGTAGGTGTGTGTGTGTGTGTGTGTGTGTGTGTGTGTGTGTGTGTGTGTGTGTGTGTGTGTGTGTTTGCATGTCCATAAACAACACTTTTTCTTTTCTTTTTATATGAAGTTTTCAGTTCAGTCACTCCCCCCCCCCCCCCCCGCTTATTTTTACTCCCCATATTCTCTCAAATTGTACTTGGCCTATTCCCTCTGCTGTCCCGGTCGTTGCTCCACCCCCCCTGTCGATCTGGGGAGAGCTGTAGACTAGTACATGCTTCCTCTGATACATGTGCAGTCGCCAGCCGCTGATTTTCACCCAACAGCGAGGATTTTCACCAGCAGGACGTAGCCGTGGGAGGATCACGCTATTCCCACCAGTTCCCCTCCTCCCACGAGCAGGCACCCCGACTGACCATAAGAGGCACTAGTGTTGGTAGGCAGGGAATCTACCGCTTTACTACTACTACATCTACTGTAGAGACTGTAGTGACGTAAAGATACAATAATACACAAAGAACGTGCTATATGCTACATGCTAAATGGACATGCAAATGCGCGCGCCACATACAGTACACAAGCACACAAACACACAGATAGAGGACGGGAGGGGGGAGAACACGTGTTTTGATCATGAGCGTGCCGTGCACAAAGCTTTCCGTGTTTTCTTTTAACTATGGCGACTTCCTCCTGGGCGAGTTTATTGGCTCCAAAGCCTTCATGTAATAAGCAGGTTACATTACAGGTGAAGCAGGATGTCTGAGGCTTTTATTGTGTTGTCTACTGGTAGCCATAGAGATGTTGTCTTCACAGAGCCAACAGTCTTCGCCTTGTGTCCCAAACAGGATATTTAGGGCTTTGAAAGGTTAATGCAGCGGGAAAAGGCATTTCAAGGTAAATATATAGTATATTACAGTATATTACTCACAGGTTTCCCAGGGAGGCCCCTCTCTCCTGGACCGCCAGCCTTGCCCTGCGCAGAGAGGAGTCAACGAGATGTGAGTGATGGACATTGTGGTGCAACTACAGATAGGTGGACTTGGGTCTTCAAGTATCAAAAATATATCTTTATTTCCTATTTAAAATACATGCTGGAAAGGGGTAGTGGAACAGTATAGACGGTTTTAACTTGACAACAATAACAAACGGTCCCAACCCACCTGAATATCCGGTTTACTTCCTGTATACATAGCTGTGCGCAGGCTGATATTAGGCTCATATTAAATGTTAACGTTAGGCCGTGTCTCCGACAGACACAGTAACAACGTAGCCTACTTCGGTCAGTTTATGTCTTGTAGTAGTTAGTATTATTATAGTAGTATATTGTTGTTGATAGTTGCCAAAACAACCACCTGTCGGAAAGACGTGCACACGCTGGGTAATAGGAAGCGTTGTCGTCAGGTCCAGAGCTACATGTAGCCTGAACGGCTAATAAAAGCTACATGTTACAGAGTAAGCTGCCTATCAGTACGTTATTGCACACATAGGCCTATCTTTACATTTAAATGTTAGAAAAGCAAAAAATAAAGAATATATAAATAGACGTATTTGTGTTTCCCCCTGAACAGCTGAGAAATGGACACTGTAAATAGTTAGCACTGTGAAGATGATACAATTCAGTAGGTGGCAGTACTGCAACATTTACCGTAAGTAAATTTGGTTGGAAGTAACGCACTTTGTTACATTTTAAATAGCTTCAGAGTACAGAGTAAAATACATCCAAAGTTCACCCAGGTTTTCTATGAATTGTGCACCAAAATCTGTGGAGCCTTGCTAACTGCCAGTGTTGCCAAATTGTTTCCAAGGACAGTAACTGTTGGCTGTTCAAAAATCCACTAGAAGTCACCAGATGACATCTTCACAATGCAGGAGGGGGGCTATGCTGTGTGTGGGGAGCACTGTGATCATCAGACCTCTCTGGAAGTACCAAATGCAACACTTCACCACAAGTTGAGAATGAGAACGAGAAAACATTGGCGCTTAATCACAAAGGAGATGAAAACGGATGAGTTCATTAGAAAACACCTCTGCAGACATCAATCCAACGGAAACCCCATCAGATTTGATTGAAGTCGATGAACTCGAGGAAAATGAGAAAAAGAACCTAGTTTGAGCTATCTACAGTATGCTTTTGTACTTTCTATTGCATAGGAGAGATAGGAGTGGAAGTCCTCCTCTTCGCTTCTTTTCGGGTGTGGTTGATGGACATGATCTCTGTTCTACAGATGGAGAGACTCAGGTCCCTGAGAACCAACACGCTTAAAAGGTTCTCAGATATCTGGGACCCGTTGTTGACCTACTTTGACGAGGTTAAGAATGATAAGTGACTGAGGTTGGGGATGATGGATGGCTCGCCCAGTGTGTATCCAATGGACCCCTTAGGCGGGATCCCAGGTACACAATATGTTTTATAAACACATAAGCACCTTATGCGGCTGATAGCATGTTATATTGTTGAATGTTAATGACGTATGTATGTTTGGTTTTTTCTTCTTCTTTTTTCCTTTTCTTTTCCTGTGTCTGAGCCTGTTTGTCTTGTTTGTATATTGTTCTATAAAAAATGGAAAATAAAGTATAACAAAAAAAAAAGTAACTGTCAAACTAAATGAATGTCTGCAAAACTGTTTGCAGTTTTCAGATATAGTACTGATTTTGTAATGATACAAAGCTGCTTGAAAATCGACGCAGTGTTCCTTTAAGTAAAATTCCATCCAAGTAACAGTACTCCTACTTGAGTAGATTTTTTTGGTACTCTTTCCACCCCTGATCATTACACAAATTGCTAGATATTTGCAGCCTACATGGCTAATGGAGAGGGTGGCAATTGGTTAGATGAGAGGCACAAATCAGTGCGTTAGCCGACTGGACGTGTTTTTTTTCTATGATTCAGCACCACAACAACAACAACAACAACAACAACAGGTGTTGACGACAGCGACAGCGACAGCTGTGCAGGACTATACTGCGCACAGTCATAGAGTTGATGTTGAAACTGATACGGAGCCTGAAGACAAAGGCACACTGGCTGCTAATAAAAGCTGATTAAAGGCTAGTAACAACACTTTACAGCAGTGTTTACTACAGAGGCCCTAGGCTGACATTAGATGGTAGGCTAGCGTGTGGAATGACACGGAGCTAATGTGTTCTCTGTGAGGGGCATGTACAGTAAGACGGAAGAGATACTGTGATGTGGTCTGCTTTTATGGCTAATGATGACTGGCCTCTGCTTCGAGGTAGAGATAAGGTTGTCTTGTCATCTCCTGACAGCCTGAAGCCTTCACCCAGACGTGACGTGTGCGCAACATAAAACCTTTACAGCATCCTAGCTGCTCAGCAGCTGCTCAGCAGGGCAGAGGCACCTACAAGGCACTTTAGACACAGGGAGTTCACAGCTTTTGTCACATGTTAACTACCTAATACAGCCCAAATGAAAACACATGTTCCTGTAAAAGCGTAACGTTACTCACTGTGACTCCTGCCTCCCCTTTCTTTCCGATGTCACCCCGTTCACCCTGTCAAGATGGGGAAAAAGTAAAAACACATTTAGCACATTTTAGCAAGTAAACAGAAACATCTTTCTGAGAAAGAGCAAGGAAACACACCACTGTTTTCCATGTGTTGTGATTAATTAGTTAATTAGTCTTTTCTCTGTATCATAGTTATGTCTTATAAATAGACAGAGGCCTCTAAAAGTGGACTACGAACTGTTTGGGGGACATATATTATATATTGTATATTTATTATTCTATTATTATTATTATTATTATTATTATTCTATTTCGTACATATGTGTGTAGCCTATTTTTTTGTCTTGCATACGGTTGCATATTTAACAATTTGTGTACGTGAATTGAAGTATGTAAAAAAAAATGCAATACCTGATTGTTGGCAATCTACACCCGGTGTATTATGTCATGTGGGTTGTAAACTAATGTTAATTGTATTTAAAGCAGCTATGGGGAATTTTCATTTTCTGTTGATTGTAGCGGCGCCTGTGGACAAAAACGGTACTGTTTGCCCGGAACAGCTGTCTCCACCGGGCTGTCTGAGATGCGGCAGGCCAGGCAGGGCTCCTCAGAGTCAGCGAGCCTCCCCCGCTGTTTCATTCACTGCGTTAGGTTGAGGTCACTGCTTCCGCTGGCCAGAACAAAAATTACACACGGACGTAACAAGGCTTTTAGTGGTGATGCTCAGCGTCTATCACAAAGCGTTGTCAGTCTCTGTTCCTTTCACACTATACAACTCTGTCTTGTGATCAGGAGTCTTTGGGTTGTTTTGGTTTTCACACTATATGACTGAGCTGCAACGGGGGATCACACATTACAAGATATCTCACCAGGAGAATCCCTGACAAGTCCGCAAACGCAGTCTCACACCGACTTTATTCTTTCTAAACACACGCTCGCACATCGATGGGTCATTCTCCAAAGTTGGTTCAATGTCAGATCTATTAAGTCTGAGTTATTAACTTTACGGCTATCTAAAAAATTATTTGGGTTTGATAACCCAACTCCTTGGGTTGGATAATAGAATGATTTTAGTAAACATCTGCATTTTTATTTGTTTTTCGGTTGTGGGACAGTTTGTACGAATCTCGGGGGAATGACCTCCTCAGTCAGACCACTGCAGACAGCACACATCACCGTGGCCGTGTCTGCCTCACTACGCTCTTCTCTCCTGGTCGGTGAGTGAGTGCTCGGGGGAGCTCTGTGACTGGTCGGTGAGTGAGTGCTCGGGGGAGCTCTGTGACTGGTCGGTGAGTGCTCGGGGGAGCTCTGTGATTGGTCGGTGAGTGCTCGCGGGAGCTCTGTGATTGGTCGGTGAGTGCTCACGGGAGCTCTGTGATTGGTCGGTGAGTGCTCGGGGGAGCTCCCCGCTCGCGTCTGTGGACAGTTCGCAGTTAACAAGCGCGCGCCGATTTGCGAGCGCCGAGCCAACGTGATTTGCCTCTGATCAGGGGGGGTTTGTGTATGTTTACCTTGGTGCCTTCAGCAGGCACCTCTTTCCAGAGGGGGGGTGTGTGTATGTTTACCTTGGTGCCCTCAGCGGGCACCTGTTTCCAGAGGGTGTGTGTGTGTATGTTTACCTTGGTGCCTTCAGTGGGCACCTGTTTCCAGAGGGGGGGTGTGTGTATGTTTACCTTGGTGCCTTCAGTGGGCACCTGTTTCCAGAGGGGGGGTGTGTGTATGTTTACCTTGGTGCCTTCAGTGGGCACCTGTTTCCAGAGGGGGGGTGTGTGTATGTTTACCTTGGTGCCTTCAGTGGGCACCTGTTTCCAGAGGGGGTATGTGTGTATGTTTACCTTGGTGCCTTCAGCGGGCACCTGTTTCCAGAGGAGGTGTGTGTGTATGTTTACCTTGGTGCCCTCAGTGGGCACCTGTTTCCAGAGGGGGTGTGTGTGTATGTTTACCTTGGTGCCCTCAGGACCTGGCTCTCCCAGTGGGCCATCTGGACCTCGGGGTCCCTGCGTGACAAAAACACAAGACACACCTTAACTCACTCACTGTGGTAATTAACACACCATGCAGCCACCTCCACCTCCACCCACACCCACACACACACCCACACCCACACCCACTTTATAGGATGTGGGTGTAACGACGTCCACAGTGTCTCCAGAAGAATGAGGAGTAAACTCAAGTATAAACAGATGTGCAGACACACACGATACACAAGCTGACATCGATGCAGAGTAATCAGCTGGTATTCCTTGGCTCCCTGGGGGGTTTCCGTGGCTCTGCCACAAGCTGTCTGCCATCCCCATAAACATTCCAGGGGCTTCCCCGCCTGCAGCATCGCCACACAGGTAGACACACAGGTAGACACACAGATTAGATCTGTGAATACAAACCCAGCCGTCTCTCCTGACCAGTCTTTTCAATCCCCCTCTCCTCTCAGCTTATCTCTTGACATCTCCAGCTTCAATGGCCTCTCTGTCTGAGCCTCTGGCTTTCAGTTGGGGAACTGGGGGAGATAGCGTGATCCTCCCACGTTCTACGTCGTGCCGGTGAAACTCCTTCCATCCAGTCAGGTGAAACTAAACGGCTGGTGACTGCACATGTATCGGAGGAAGCAATCTACAACTCTCCCCAGATCGGCAGAGGGGGGTGGAGCAACGACCGGGGTACCCTAACAGTCTTCGCAACACAACGTGCCATAAACTCGCATCGCACCCGGCTTTCGGCACTTAGCACAGGTGTGTGCCAACTGGGGCAGGTGTGCACCTCCTATCTGAGCTCCGGGACACGATCTCTTTTATAGACCTTATTCGCTAACCCTGGACGGCACCATATTGTTGACATACCGTCCTGAGCGCACACAGCGCTGCAGCTGGCAACTAGTAACAGCCTTATTGTCATTTCTGTTCCATTACAAAATAGCGATGCTAATGCCACCAATAAAAACCCCAGAGTTGTTGTTTGTATGCTGCCGTTAATGCCTGTAATAAATAAACAAAAGAACGAGGTGAACAGACTTTGCTGTGAGGAGCTGTCAGAAAGTTTCACCTGTCTCTCCTAACTATCCACACACATCTCCTGTGCTGCTGACGTATCCTCCGTCTCGCTCCCTTCACGTCTGTGGACGGTAGAGATAGAAACAAACCACGGGGACTTTATTGCTGTCATTACTAAAGCCATGCCTAACGCAGGTCACCATGCGAACACAATTGGAACGATACAGGTATCGCTAACGGCGGCTAGCTTCCTATAAACGCTGCTCTCACATAGGCTGTCACTTAAAGCGGCTGCGCTATGTCAACAACATGGCGGCAGTGGGCGTGCCCGTACGTGAGTGACGTCAATCGAATAAGGTCTATAGCCCCGAGGTGTTCAGCGAGCGACAAGCGGGGTTAACATAACAAGCATGGGGTCTGGAGCGCTTTCACTTTACTTCTGTAACATTGCACTGGCATGTGTTCATCATGTGTTCATCATGTGTTCATCATGTGTTCATCATGTGTTCATCATGTGTTCATCATGTGTTCATCATGTGTTCATCATGTGTTCATCCCACAGCTCTTCCAAAGACAATAGCGGGGCAGAGGGAGCCTGTGATTTGGGTTCAAATGGTTTTGAGCTTTGAGAGTTTTCACTGGTCCACATCGGAGGACACGCCTTGGCAACGCAGACGGATCCCAGATGCTTATTGGCCCGGAGGAAGATCGAGGGAGGATTTGGGGGGGAAGGATAACAGTAGAGTTCCTCAGCAAAGGCAGGAAATACAACCACAAAGTGACACATAGACATACTGTAATATAGATGACGGTAAACAACGCGGGAGCGGTTGGCATGTTAAGTGCTGCCATATGCTCCGGCCTGGCAGCGGCGCCGCGCGTTAGAACCCGGAGGCAGAAGAAGCGAAGAAGAAGAGAGGATGTGGGGAAGCGAAGGAGGTGGATGAGTGATGAAGTGAGAGAAGTAGTGGCACGCCACACCCGTGTGCTACACCCGTGTGCTACGCGTCTGAGTGCTTGTTAGCGCTTTCCTCTCATCCGCCGTGGTGGTGGTGGACACGCACACGCACGCACGCGCACGCACGCACACGCGCACGCACGCACGCACGCACGCACACACACACACACACCACACACACACACACACACACACACACACACACACACACACGCACGCACGCACACACACACACGCACACACACACACACTCTTCAGCCGCAGAGCTCCAGCCTTGGCACCGGCTGGCAGGCTGGCACAGGCGTGACAACTGATCTGTTTACTCAGCAGCCGACGCCGCCACGAAACCACAGAGGAAGTGCAGGAGAGATGGGTGTAGAAAGTGCTGACACAAGGCGGGAGCGCTACAGAGGGAGCCATCCATCACTTTGTGAAAGATTCACAGTAAGTTGGGAGATTGACGAGGGGAAAATGAACAACACCTATCCAATAAATCACAACCCCTCCAAAAGGAGTGGATAATAATGGCAGGTTTTTATTACTACGGTTGGCTTCCTCTCGGGGGGGAAGGAAAATGAAATTGTTGACAATAAATTGATTTGAATATAAAACAGAACCGTGTTCAAAGTTGTTGTAAAACACCAGATAGACGGCAGACCTGTGACCATAAAACACTTCCTCTAGATATTAACGATCTGACCGGAAATCACTATTCATAATGGTACAGCAGTGTGGTTACATGTCGCTTAGCAACGGTGTCCTTTAGCTACTGTTCAAGAGCTATATTGCTTGGAATACAGTAGTATCATTGAAAATACTACTGAATTATTTATACTTTCAGTAAAAAAGAAAAGAAAAGAAAACGGAGAAGTTAAAATTTTGCATTATTTCTTTTGTAAAGCCACATAACAATGCCTCTTATAGAAACCATTGTAAAGAATGGATACTTGTGGGGCGTCCCGGTGGTTCACCTGGTACCTGGTAGAGCGCGTTACCACTAAGGCTTAGTCCTTCGCGTGGCCGACCCGGGTTCCAATCCGATCCGTGGTCCTTTGCCACATAATATCATTCCCCCTCTCTCTGTCTGCCTAACTGTCCTATCCAATAAAGGCAAAAATGACAACAACAAAAACAAAATAAATCTTGGAGAAAAAAGAAGAAAGAATTGATGCTTGTGGCTTCTTGCTTAATTCCACAACATAGAAACTGAATTGGACCAAAGTTCCTAATATTCTATTGCACCGACTTTACTCCATCAAGTCAAACTGGACTCAGACTCACGTAAACATACTACGATTATTGTGATTTAGGTCAGCATCAGTAACTGGCCCATATCCCATCATTTCAGACATACTGTATTGCTCTTGAGTGAAAACTGCGAAGCAGCGCACATGCTGTGAGGTACATTATGTCGTTTCTATTATGTCCTTTCTATTATGTCGTTTCTATTATGTCGTTTCTATGAGCCATAACTCAATAAGATATTCCAACTCTACAAATCTGCACAGGGTTTAAAATCTCTATCTGTCTCTCCAGTCCGATACATACATACTGACTTGCTTCTATTTTCCGAGAAGAACTTAGTTATCTTTATGTTGCAAATCTGCCTTAGGGTTGCTTTCTCACTGGGGCCCCGGGTACCGTTTCCGAGCACACTTGTCCCCAAACTGACCCCAGGTCCGGTTCGTTTGATGACGAGTGTGAGCGGTGTGTGTTCCGTACCCGGGCGCAGGACAGCGAACCGTGACAGCCAGGCGTCGACTTGAAAAGGTGGTCTGGGGGAACGCCTGGGTGTGCCCGGGGACGGACCACTTGCAAATGTGAACGCCCAAATGTACCACACCACGTAGACAACACACGGGCGAGGTTACATTCTCCGTACTCTGCAAGTGTTCCGTTCCGTTCCCGCGCGTGGAAGACATTTGTAATGTGAAAGCTGACCAGCGGGGGAGAGGGGAGGGGGGCAATCGTACTCGGGCCCAGTGAGAAAGCACCTGCGTTCAATGCGGAATTCAAAAGCTGCCTCCTCATCTGAAGCTGCGATTCTCCCCTCTGCCACACGGTGTCTCACCAGCTTGACATGACCGTAAAATCCTGCAATGTGGGACTTGCGAAACAGTCGTACACGCATTGATCAAGGCTCCCGGACCAAGTGGAAGGACGAACACATGTTTTTTAATTGCTTGAACCTCTGCTGTGTGGGAATGGAGTGCTGATATTGAACAGAGTAGCTGGTCAGCTAGAGAGTTAAGCTGCTGCGGTCCATGTCGGCTCAGATGCATCGCGTGCTAGCGAGCGCTAGAACAGATGCCTCGATGTGAAAGAGAAGTCTTACCCTTCTGCCCTTTGGCCCACCAATGCCTGGACTACCCCTCTGCCCCTGTGGACCCTGGGAGACAGAGGGAGAGATAGAGAGAGAGAGAGAGAGAGAGAGAGGGAGAGAGGGAGAGAGGGGGGTGGGAGAGAGAGGGAGAGGGAGAGAGTGAGGGAGAGACAGAGGGGGAGAGAGAGAGAGAGAGAGGGAGAGAGGGGGAGAGAGAGAGAGAGAGAGAGGGAGGGAGAGAGGGGGGTGGGAGAGAGACAGAGAGGGAGAGAGTGAGGGAGAGACAGGGGGGGGGTGGGAGAGAGTGAGCGAGAGACAGAGAGAGGGGGAGAGAGAGAGAGAGGGAGAGAGGGGGGGGGTTGGGTGGGATTGGGGAGAGAAAGACAGGCAATTGAGTCTAGGTTTTCATCATGTTTCTTTAGGCATGCTTGGGTGTGATGCAGTGAGTGATTGAATTGCCTGCATGTATAAAATACAGTGAGCATATTTACACAGGCTAAATGAGGCAACAGAGAATGGCCTCTCCACACATCTCTCAGGCCACATGGAGACAAGCCAGAGGAGCCTAATGGATGCACTTCAAAGCCTTCAGATGAAGTGCTGCACAGTCAGCCTGCTAAGACCTACTGTTTACACAAGTCTAGACCAGAACGTGGGAAACGGGCAAATTGACATATCCAATCGCCCCCTTAAATCTGCGTGTTTACAGTAGTGAAAACCCAGAGCAAGGTCCTCCACCTCGATTTAAGAGGCAACGTTAATCTTGCAATTAAAATGTTTATGATGGCCAGCCAAGACACTGAGAGAGGGAAGATGGGAGTGGATTCATCCAATCCTCTCGTTCCGTTCACTTCTAATGTCTGTGTGGCTCCGTCCCAAACGCAGAGGGAGCAGAAGAGACACGGTAACCCGTCTGCAAATGCATTCAGGGAGAGAGCTATACGCATACTGTGTGTTGTCAAGAGTAGGGCTGGGTTTAAAAAAAATCCATTGTCCGATTTTAAATCGATTTTAATTTGAATCCTTTGATATCGATTCATATGTCCAGAGATCGATTTTTTTTTATTAAAACAAAAAACAAACAAAAAAAACTTAAAAAAAATAAAAATAAACATAGGCTAAAATATTATGCTGTGTGTGCGGTAGTTGAAACATAGTTTCAAGTTGACGTTTATTTATGTTTGTAGTTGAAACAAAAACATAAATACTTTAGGCTACATAAATGGAAATGTTTGATCATTAATATCTACTTTTAGAAATGATATAGGCTGAAATCAAATCACTGTGCATAATTGTGAAAGTGTCTTTATTGACAGATGAAAAGGCTGTTATTTACCCTTTGTCACCACCTGGTGATACAGTATGTGTAACTAAAACCATTAAAATTGATAACCGGTCCGCAACTCCCCCCCCCCCCCCCCCCTCATCTACCGGTCCTTGGCGCAAAAAAGGTTGGGAACCCCTGTGTTACATAACTGGAAAATGTAATCCAGGTTACAGCTCAAAAACATGTTTTAGTATCACTAACCAAATCGATATTGAAATTAATCGAATCGGAATCGGGATTAATCGATTTACTTGTGAATCGGAATCTAATCGATTCTTGAACTATGAACCAATACCCAGCCCTAGTCAAGAGGTGTGAGGAGAGGTAAAGAGGCAGATCTTTCCAAAACACAAATAGAGATTTTACACAAACCACCCTCGCTGGACATCAAATTCAAGGACTTTTCAATGATTTTCATTTTAAAATTGCTGCTAACGTGGCGTCCGGTTAGTGTAGTGGTAGATTCCCTGCCTACCAACATGAGGGTCGCAGGTTCGCGCCCCCGTGTTACCTCCGGCTTGGTCGGGCGTCCATACAAGCACGATTGGCTGTGTCTGTGCGGGTGGGAAGCCGGATCAGGGGGAGGTGTCCTGGTCGCTGCACTGGCGCCTCCCCTGGTCCGTCGGGAAGCCTGTTCGGGGTGGAAGGGAACTGGTGGGAATAGCGTGATCCTCCCACGTGCTACAGTACATCCTGCCGGTGAAGCTCCTCGCTGTCAGGTGAAAAGAATCGGCTGGCAACTGCGCATGTGTCGGAGAAAATGCTAAGTCTCTATGGCTCTCCTCTATGGCTCTCCCCAGATTGGCAGGGGGTGGAACAGTGACCGGGGCAGCAGGGGGAAAAAGTGGCCAAGTACAATTGGGGAGAGAATGGGGGAAAATCAGAAAAAATAATATTAATAATAATAAAAAGTTGCTGCTAACAATAAATCTCCATCCCAGATCCCCCCCCCCTCGGGATGTGAAGTGTTGATGCTAGAACAGAAGTTCAGAACGCCCAGGCGACGGCGTATTGATGAATTTTGGGTGTTGCACGTATAAAATAACAAGTGCATTCAAGATCGTCCATTCATTTTCGACAACTTCAAAGGTGTTATTTCAGTTTTTCTAAAATCCACAAACTGTGAAGGATTTTCTAGGCCTGTTGGAACCCTGTCCAAGAGGCACTATTTGTTACATATTGCATGACACTTACAGAACCGCCTTGCAAGCCGATGTCCCCGGGACTTCCTGGCAAGCCTGGATAGCCCTTGTACCAAAACAGAAGACAAACAGGGTAGACAATTAGTCAGGACACACCGCTGCACTCACACTGCTGCTTCGTACCATCTGTTACAGAGGGAGTTACAGTGGGAACGTTACGGAGATGAGCCCATCCTGCACCTCCATTAAGGATCCAGGATCGATCCAGAAGGCTTTAAGTGAAGCAGCGGCACTGCAGAACTGCTATGGTGGCTACATCTCTGTAAAGGTGAGGGCTGTTTTGTAGAATTGTGTTTCATATTACAGTTACAGTTACAGTTACAGTTACAGTTACTGTAGAAATTACAGTTACTGTAGATTGTGCTGCAGTCCTGCTGGGGGAGGGGCCTGTCTCCCTTTCACCACGGATCTCATTCCAGCCCTGTACTGAGCATCTAGGTTATCATAATAACACAATAACAGCGATGGTCAGTGAAAAGAAAAGTGGCCGACAGCTGCGAGAAAACTTTTTTGGAAACAATTCCAGTCCCTGTGAATCATCATCTTTAAACAGAAACAGAACTTCATGAGAAAACCAGTGTTTTCTATAATCTGCTATAATCCTGTGCTGAGACACCTCAAAGTCCCAGTCCTCTCTAAATGTGGCTACAGGACAAACTGATCAGCACAAGTAACCATAAACTCCTTACGTAACGCGCGCACACACCAAGGTTATTATAGTTAACGAAAAAACGAAAACTAGAATTGAAAAAACATGAAATAAACTGAAATAAAAATAAAAACTAAGCTTTACAAAAGAACGATATCTAACTGAAACGGTATTGTGTGTTTACAAAACTAACTAAAATAAAATAAATTTGAAGAGAAAATCAGTTTACAGTATTTCATACATAATAAGCCTAGTATTTTGAGTGGAGATTAAATCTATTTTCCTAGATCTATCATATTTTATGACCCCTTTGAATCTCACCCCTGACAAACACTTCATATTAAAAAAAAAAAATGTAAAGGGGCAAAAAAGACTAAAACTAACACTGAAACTAATAAAAACTAAACTAAAACTAAGCATTTTCAAAAAATATAAACTAAACTAAACGATCAAACCCACCTTAAAAACTAATGAAAACTAAACTGAAATTGAAAACAAAAAGTCAAAACTAATAAAAAATAAAAAATAATGAAAAAATACAAAACTATTATAACCTTGGCACACACACACACACACACACACACACACACACACACACACACACGCACACGCACACACACGCAAGTACGTACATGCACAGAGACCACAGTAATAGCTGTAGCATTTTCTGGATACTACAAAACTAAAAACTAAACAATGTGGACACACCATGCAATGATTTAGTTATTCAGCTGTACAGCCAGCCAGCCAACCAACCAGCCAGCCAGCCAGCCAGCCAGCCAGACATTTAATTAGTCATCCCATCATCCAGCCAGTCAGCCAATCAGTCAGCCTGCTAGCCAGCCCGCCTGCCAGCCAGCTAGGTCAGGCCTGGGGCCCAAAGCCACAGACATGGAGTGGATCCAGGCCCTGGGCCAGCGGGCAGGTTGCACGCTCCGGACCCACACAGCAACAGCAGCAGTCTAGCTAGACTGATCAGCAGTCTAGCTACACTAGACTGATCAGCAGTCTAGTGTAGCTACACTAGACTGACTGCTGCGCTTGTTCTCTGGGGGACTCACACTGTCAAGATGATTTTGATGCAAACCTGCTTTTGGAAGATCGTGAGCAGGGTAATGTTGTAACATGAACCTGCTATTAGCCTACAGGCATACCAACATGCTACAGGGATTTTGGAAAGATCTTGGCACCATGACACATCGTTTAGTTTTTTTTCATACCAATTTCCCCACAACAATAATGTGAGTAGTCATTTCATTCTTCCTGCGACCAACATTTATCATCGTCAGTTGTTGAAATGTACTAGACATTTAGTACAGTAAGCTGGGTGTGGGTGTGGGTGTGGCAGGAGACAGGCACTGGGCTTTTAGCCTTTTTGAAGCAGCTTTGAGACTGGGCAAAATGTGCTTTGCTGGTGTTTCATGACTAAAGCAAATCCCTGATGCAAAGCAGGAAACAGCAGCAGCCATACTGTAGCAGCTTCTTCCCCCTGGCTGCCAGAGATGAAATGAAACCCCGACACCACTGGAGCCCCTCGCTGTCACGACGACACACCGGCAGGCAGCGGGCCAGCCGGGGATACGAGCCAGCGGCCCCATCCAGGTTCACACACACACCCAGCAGCACGCTGCCAAACATCAGCGTGGTTAGATCTGTCACACACACACCGAGAAAGTCTCTTTTCCATCCCGCCAAACTCTGACAGACATGTCCTGTTGAGGCGCGGCGAGATCTCATCCCAGCAAGTGAGTGGGAACCTGACTAAGCAAAAATGAGTTTGCAGCTCACAGTTTGGACCTATCAAACAAAACGACAGGCCATGTGATCGAGAAAAATATTTGCAATATGCAGTATAGGCATGTCTTATACCAGCTAAAAGCTCATTAACAAAGACAGAGATGTGAAGAATCAAGGGTTATTTGCTGGCCTGTGTTCACACACATGGCAGTGATCGCCCGGCCCAGCCAGACACACAACACTAGTTTGACTCGTTTCTGAGTGAGTCATTGACAAAAGAAATGATTTTCATGCCAATCCTCGACATTTCTGTGCAACAGTCATCTTGCCTGGGTTTGAATTTTTGCAATGCTTATCAGTTATCAATGCCTTGTATCTAGAAAAGTTGAAAAACCTTCTGGAGTCTGGAACGTTTTAGGGCCTATAATGATTCTGCTTTCCAAGGAACTGACGTGGTTAAAAAAGCTAAACCGAAGCCAAAACTGCTCATTTGTCATCCTTAGACATTACCCTGCTGAACATTGTACCATAACACCGGTAGGTTACAGCGGCGCTGCTGATTTCCATGGAAAAACTCTTTCTAGATATATGGCTCTGGGGGTCTTACCAACTCTTAGAAAAGAAGCAGAGCCCTACAGTATATGTCCTGAGCGCTTACGCTTACCCTTGGCCCCTGCTCCCCAGCCGGACCCGATGGACCCGACGGGCCTCGGTCACCCTGGGAAGGGAGAGAGAGAGGGAGAGAGGGAGAGAGAGAGAGAGAGAGAGAGGGAGAGAGAGAGAGAGAGAGAGAGAGAGAGGGAGATCATTAAACCACAACTTGAAACCTTGAGACATCAAGCCCCAAACGCAAGTCCGCTAAAAGTTCTCTTTAAAAAGAAATCGGCCGTGAAACTGGAGAGCAGCTCCTTAAACGGTTCGAGTGACAGCTGGTCCAGTGGAGTTTTAATGCAAACAGGTACTTGAAAAGCCCGTCAGTAGCGTTGTGCACGGCGTGTTAAAAAGCAAAGGTTACCCCGGGTGAAGAGTACAGCTGCCTGGGTCTCCTCTCTGACTCCTAACCGCTCGTGTCAGTGACATTTTAATCTCCACTCAACTGTGTAACGTTCATGACTGTACAAGCAGCACCCTCCTGCTCCCTCGTGGCACATCGATCAAGCGGCGTGCAGA
Source organism: Poromitra crassiceps (assembly GCF_964638095.1). Lineage (NCBI taxonomy): Eukaryota > Metazoa > Chordata > Actinopteri > Beryciformes > Melamphaidae > Poromitra > Poromitra crassiceps. The sequence goes on from NC_139632.1 coordinate 41,973,608, forward strand.
ACAGTTTGAAGGCGCTGTGTTGGAAGCAAACGTCTAAATCAGTGGGTGTCATTGGATTAAAAACGTATAATGCGGAAGGAATTTGTGGGCTGTCAGGGTACGGCTGGTGCTGACAGGTTGAACCGGGAGGAGGATTTTTTGGTAGGAGGAGGAGCAGGCGTTCTGACAGACAGGCCGACAGACTCTCGTCACGAGGACATGTCTTGACAGTGACACACAGGGTAGGAAGGGAAGGGTGAATAGGCTGACGTAGAGGTGGGTAGAGAGGGGGGAGGGCACACAGAGGGGTGTCCCTTTGGAGGATCTGCAGATAATCAACACCCAATCATTTCAGTCCACAGGCAGGAAGGAGGAAGTGGGCAGAGACACTGTGAAGAGGGCAATGATGGCTGAGCATGATGGGATACGTCAGGGGCATTTCAAATGCAATTTTAATTGTGCGTATATTTGTTTTAATTGGGTCTGCTTTTATTGTTTTAGCTGTGTCTGATGAACGGCCCACCATTGCTATCATTTCACCTGCATCACTGTACTCCTATGTATTTTATTGCCTGTTAAGCACTTTGTGACATTTGTTTTTGAAAAGTGCTATAAAAAATAAAGTTTATTATTATTATATTATTATAAATGCCTGTGAGATGCATTCGCCTTTCTTTTCCGTTTGTGAATGTGTGCATTTCATTAAAGCAATAGTTCACCTAAAAATATTTTTTTTTTTGTCATTACGGTAATAGCAGTTGAAACACACAGGTGAAGATTGTCCACGTACAGTAACAAGTTAGCTGACACAGCTCCATGCCTCCTCCACATGAATGGGAGTATAGGGGTTCTTTAGAGTTCCAAACAGGAACAAAAGTGACCACAACATGACTCTAAACAGCATCACCCAGGTGAAACACTGTGAGCCCAAAAGACACCAGTGTTACGATCAGTAGGCAGTATTCCCCTCAACTCAAATATGAGAATGTTTACTTATGTATTTCTGGCTGTCTGATCGTTGAATAATGCTGAATTCTTTGATGGACGTATGATCCTGTGCCTTTAAGAGGGCTGGAGACTGCGACCTTTTCCCTCTTGCTTCCAGAAGGAAGTAGTTCCGGTGTGAGGCGGACAGCAATTCAAGGAGGTCAGATTAGCTAGGAGCTACCTGGACGTTGGATAACTCATATTTCAGTCCTGCCTTTTTGGTTGGTGGGGCACACCTGAACGAGTGAGGCCTGGACGGCTCTCACATCTCCCGAGAGGGACCAAACTACTGGCCAGCCCAGAGAAGAAGCTGACCACTAGACAGTGCCAGACGGCCTGCGCGATGGCAAGGTAATTCCGCTAACTTCAACAGTCAACAGCCTAGTCTTCTTGTAATCGTTGTCAATTCGTGTTACAGTGGTCGGTGGTGATAATATGCCCCTAGACACGAGTTTAATTGATAAGTTGGACATCGACATTGTCGCAACAGTATTTGGTTCAAGTCTTCACCAACACCGTTGTTTTCAAAAGCTTTCACGCTCTACTCGACATGAACACGCAACATGGGTCCTGTGTTTGGACTGCACTTGAATTGTGCTGCACAAGATGTTTGGAGTCATTGACGCAATGTCATTTTATCGTTTTTTCTCTAACCCCCCTTTTGTAACTCTAAAGAACTATCCCATTCACTGTTTTGGACAAGGTTGACGTGGAGCTACAAATTTCACCAGTGTCTTGACTGACGTGAGGAGTATATTACAGTATAATAAAAACAATTTGAAATCTTTTTCATTTTTTTTTAAGTATGAATATTATCCTCATTGTCAGCAATGAAGACAAAGTATACCTTTCAGATATAAGGAGAGTGGGCAATTTGTCCAAAGAGGATAATACTGTAATAAGTAATAACTATGGTTTTCTCATGCATTTACCTTCAAATGACTTTGCTTCAGAGGAGGGGTGGAGGGCGAGGAGACAGTAATGGCCATGTGGGTGTGACAGTATTGTTATTGATGTGAGAGTGTTGAGTGTTTGTGTTAAGCGTGTGTTCTGGGGCCTCCAGCCATGGCTGTTTAACACCGGCCTAATTACAGGGGTCTGCCACTGAGGGGCCGCCGGCTCCTGCTGACTGACAGCCTAATGGGAGGGAAACGACACAACTCCTTACCTTTTCACCAGGAACTCCTATCGCCCCAGCTATCCCAATCAGGCCCACTGGACCCTGGAGGAGAGAAGTGTAGAGGAGAGGAGAGGAGAGGTGAGGAGGGGAGAGGAGAGGAGAGGTGAGTGGAGGAGAGGAGAGGAGAGGAGGGGAGAGGAGAGGAGAGGAGGGGAGAGGAGAGGAGAGTGGAGGAGAGGAGAGGAGAGTGGAGGAGAGGAGAGGAGTGTAGAGGAGAGGAGAGGAGAGGAGAGTGGAGGAGAGTGGAGGAGAGGAGAGGAGAGGAGGGGAGAGTGGAGGAGAGTGGAGGAGAGGAGAGTGGAGGAGAGGAGAGGAGAGGAGAGGAGGGGAGAGGAGAGGAGTGTAGAGGAGGGGAGATGAGAGGAGAGGAGGGGAGAGGAGAGTGGAGGAGAGGAGAGTGGAGGAGAGGAGAGGAGAGGAGGGGAGAGGATAGGAGGGGAGGGGAGAGGTCAGGAGAGGAGAGGAGAGGAGGGGAGGGGAGAGGAGAGTGGAGGAGAGGAGAGTGGAGGAGACGAGAGGAGAGGAGGGGAGAGGTGAGGAGTGTAGAGGAGAGGAGAGGAGAGGAGAGTGGAGGAGAGGAGAGTGGATGAGAGGAGAGTGGAGGAGGGGGGAGTAGAGGAGAGTGGAGAGAGAGGAGAGGAGTGTAGAGGAGAGGAGAGTAGGGGAGAAGAGAGTAAGGGAGAGGAGAGGAGTGTAGAGGAGGGGGGAGTAGAGGAGAGTGGAGGAGAGAGAGGAGAGGAGAAGAGAGTAGGGGAGAGGAGAGGAGGGTAGAGGAGGGGGGAGTAGAGGAGAGTGGAGGAGAGGAGAGGAGAAGAGAGTAGGGGAGAGGAGAGGAGTGTAGAGGAGGGGGGAGTAGAGGAGAGTGGAGGAGAGAGAGGAGAGGAGAAGAGAGTAGGGGAGAGGAGAGGAGTGTAGAGGAGGGGGGAGTAGAGGAGAGTAGAGGAGAGTGGAGAGAGAGGAGAGGAGATGAGATGAGAGGAGAGGAGGAGGGGTGAGGTGAGGAGAGAGGGAATAAAGCAAATGGGGAGAGGTAGAAGGAAGAGAGGAAAGAGAGGAGACGATAGTGGTCAATACACACATCAGGAGAAAGTCAGTAAATGTGAAAAGACGTGATGGCTCATCTGAGGTTTGTTTTCCAAACTGTTTTGACACCTGGAATGCAAGAGGTCAGAGGTCATAGATGTGTAATGTGCGGTAAGTGAACAGGAGGGGGCGCTGAGTGGAGGACAAACCCACAGGTTGACCTTTCTCTCACTCTCTCCCTCTCTTATTTTCTTCATTCAGTTTTGCTTTCACTACATATATAGCTCCTTCACTTTTTGGCTATTTCATAATGTAAAAACACAGGTTTCTCCATATAACATAATGGTTCTTTCTAGCTATCTTATACCACGTCTTATACCATGTTAAACTCAAGACATGATTGACAACTTAAGTGAGCAGTGAGATATAGAAACCAAGCAAAAGTCTCCTATACATAGATAATTGCTATCAATTATGCCATCTTGTCAATTATTCCAATTGCGTTTTATTTTCACTCAGGATAAGGAATTAATTATTTATGGCCATGTTCATACTTGCGTTCAACCCTAAAGCCAGGAACGGATTCTCTTCAACTAACTTCCAAATGAATGCAACCTGTCATGTGCTCTTTATCTTTCCAAATATATCACTTTCATCATGTGTCCATATTTAGTGATACTGGAATCCAAAAAGCAGAAATACTGTAAACGTTGATGACACTATCAAACTAACCTTTTGTGACATTTACACAAACAAAGAAGGGCTTTGCCATGCACATATGCTCCCTTCACAGTCTCGTTAAAACAATATTTAATCAGATACATATGACCATATAGTGTAATAAGCATATGACCATACTGTAATAAGCATACGTCTCCCTCTTTCTCCTATATTGAGCAGGAAAAGTCCCACAGTCCCTATAAAGAGCAGCAGCTATGCAACATCAACCCTGCTTATTATAAAGAAGGATCCAACCAAAGATGTGTGTCTAAAAAGCCTGCAATCTAGAAGAGTCTGGAACATCTTGTCAGCTCCCTGTGTCTCTTTTATAGGACTTCTTCAACCTAAATCATGTTGTCTAGCCATGTTCCAAAAGTCTGCCTATTGTCAAGAATTCTATTTATTTCCTGGCGACAATAGCAAGGTTTGGAAATTATTATTTAGAACCACGCTAATTTCATATTGGCGTAATAACTCTCCCTGATAGATGGCTCCAAAACAGATCCGCACCACTTACGCTGCAGGAGTGCTTATGGAGAAACGACTGGCGAATGTAAATGAGCTTAACCACTTCCAGATTAGATGTCTGAGAGAGAGCGGCTGTGGTTTGGAGCAGCGCCACAGACTCTCCACTGGGGGAATCTGCAGCTCCAGACCAACGGTCAGACGTACTGTATGGGTGGCCGGGTCAACATCCAACCAGAACAGGACAACCGCACTCTTTGCCACCCCGTTACCAGTAGGGATGGGCATCGAATTTAGAATTTTCGAATAATCGTTGTTATTATCAAGGTCGACTTTTATTATTGAAAGTCGAAATTCGAAAAAAAAAAAAAAAAGAAATGTGAGTGAAATGTTGCATTGTCTCCCCTGATTCTAAGTATAGTCGAATCGCTTGGTTTGAGCAAGTAAAACAATTTTTATAAGCATTTTAAGCAAGGTTTATGGAAAAATGAATGGCGGATGAAATCCCATGAAGAGGGAGAGGGGCTGACTTTGGCACCCCTTTGGCACTCAGACCTGAGCCTACTAAATATTTAATGAACCACTCATGATTGTCAAAACTGTTTTTTATTTTCGAAAATGTCAATGTCATGTAACATGTTCTTTACTTCAGTGGTGCAATGCTTGTTTGAGCTAAAAATCCACAGCAGAAGCTTTTTCTATTAATTAATAAAGCCTTAGACTTAGAATCAGGGGAGACAATGCAACATTTCACTCACAAAAAAAACAAAAAAAAAAAATTACATTTTTATTTTTATTTTCGAATTTCGATTAAAAGTCGACTTTGGCCAGCGAATTTCGAATAGTGTTTTTGCTAGAAATGCCCATCCGTAGTTACCAGGGTTTGTTGATTCTTCAGTTTGCCGAGTGACCCGATGGATGAGAAGAAGAGAAGCGACGACATGTAAGAAACGTCACAAGCCAGACTCAAACCCGCAACATTGCGAGTACACAGCGTGCGCACACTGAGCCACCGCGACACCACTAAGCTCACAGGGCCATCTGAAGCCAAGTGAATTTCAGTGTCAATGTAATCCTTCATCCCGCTGCCGCTCTTTAGCCCGTTGGTTCCGTTGGTTCTGGCCCGACCACAGAAAGCCAGCGCGGTCAGGCTGAGGCCGTCCGTGGAGGCCGAGGGCCAAAATGTGCATGGCTGTTGTTTCACCCGTCGCAGAAAGAGCCACTCAAAGACGACTCATAGTTTACAGTTACGAGATTCGCAGGATCGTTATTCTTCCTCGAGGAGTCACACAATATGAAGAGCTTCTTCTCGTTATTTACGGCGAGTCTTATTTCCATAATCCAGCCATTTCATCTTCTCCGGGGTCATCTCAGCTCGAGCCAGAGAGCGAGAGAGGCTTCACAATGAGAAGGAAGGATGACAGAGAAATCTAAAGAGAGAGAGAGAGAGAGTGAGGGGAAGAGAGAAAGCGAAAGACAAGAACCAGACTGCTAAGATATATACAAAGTGCGATTCTGTTCCATTTGCCAATCCTGACCCCGGCTAAAAGGCTCAAGGTCTCTCAGAACGTTGCCTATGTCTCATCACCTACAGGCTGTTATCCTGTTGGATGCGAGCGGATCGAGCCGAGCGATGGATTAGTCTGTGACGGGATGCAGCCTGCAGGCATGGGAACGCCGTCTCTCTCAGATCTGGCCCAAATCCCTTAATTGGGGCATAAAGTGGGACAACATGGTGTCTTGTGTCGTTTTAACAGTAGGAAAAAGGGTTCAAGGGGCTTTTCATATTGGACGGCGGCGGGGCCTCTCCTGACATGGGAGCTGTTAGCGTTCCGCCAGTGATCTGGTTTCTCAGGGGTTCACGCACGTGTCACCGCCCGGGTTACAAAAGGACTGATCCAACCATTAACCTTTAGTTAGGGTGAGAAATACACCCAGAATCACCTACTGTTGAGAGGAACGTCTCTCTCTCTCTCTCTCTCTCTCGCTCTCACACACACACACACACACACACACACACACACACACACGAACCACAGAGGTTGCCATTAAAGCACACCTGTTGCCCTCAGCGATCGAGGGCTGATCCATTTGTCTTTTTTAAATCCTTCTGAATCAGAGGGTCAGCGCAGCAGCAGTTTGGATGAAATACAGCGCACTGTAAAAAGTTTGGATGAAATACAGCGCACTGTAAAAAGCCCGCAATAAAATTCCACTTGAAACAGTTAATGGGCGCCAACCTGGGGGGGGGGGGGGTGGGCTCATGTCGATGCAGGGGGCACGCGGCGAAGACGCGGCCTTTTGCATCGACCCTGTGTTAACCTGCACCAGTCAACAACAGTCCCTCTCAGGTCTTCCATGTTTAATTGATTTGGAAAGTGATGTCATGGCATTCATTAGAGCCTCCATATGTTTTGGGGGGATTTCTCCCCCCCCCCCGTGTCGCCCCGCGGCTCTTCCTGGGCTTCAAAGGGCCCTCTAGTCTGTAAGTGCTTAATCCCTCTCATATGTGCACTGCTGCAACACGGTGCAACAAGGCCTGCTCGCTGGCCTGCTCGCTGGCCTCCACTATGCACACAATGCAAATATTAACATTAAGGGGCCCGCCGGGAAGGAGGGAACCTACTTTTGGATGTTGGGAGCATTTTATTTTTCATTTTTTTACAAGTTTGTGTCGGGTATCGAAAGACTAACTGGAGCGTGGAAAGTAAAGACAGCGATGTGAAACGGTGGCAATTTTGCAGTTAATTGGTCCGTTTGAAATCATCCTAGCACAGATGGTTTGGGACTCTCTGCAGTTACATGTATGCCCAGTAGAGCCGGAGTAGTGTCAATTGTAGCATTAATGGGAAAAGATTAACATCTTCTTGGATCAAAGTTCTCTCTAGTTATTATCCTTGGACAACGTGTACCCTAAGTATGAGTCTTGGGCGACAACAGAAGTCAAACACATTTTGGCCAAAATGATGAAGGCATAAACAAACGCGCAGCCCGAATTAGGTCACTTCCACAGAGGATCTGTGAGTGAAGTTCCTTCTGCTGTGCCGTGGTGCTCTGCCAAGTTCACTATGAAAACACAACCCGGAGTGTGTGTGTGTGTGTGTGTGTGTGTGTGTGTGTGTGTGTGTGTGTGTGTGTGTGTGTGTGTGTGTGTGTGTGTTGCGGGGGCGGATTCATTACAGGATCCAAATTCTCCCCAGTATAGACCCTTCTCCCAGCAGTCATTTTGTGTCTCAACGCAGGGTAAACACAGGTGTAACCAATGACATTAACGATGGTTTCCAACTTCCATTGCATTTAGGTGTCCCAGTGCTCGGGACCCTCATTAGTGTTGTTGGTTACACCGGTGTTTACCCTGCGTGTTTACCCCTTGAGACACAAAATGGCTGCAGTGAAAAGGGCCCATTAACAATGGTCCAGGATCGGCACATCCCAGTGGCTCACCTGGTAGAACCTGGTAGTACCGCGAAGGCTTAGAGCTAATGTGCTCCGCCTCCGGAACAGATGCGGTACGGCTCCGGTACGGCTGCGAACAGACCCACAACTCATGTAATCTGTCAGACGTATGCGGGATCCGACATGTGTCGCCCATCAATTAACATGGGCGAGAGTCGATCCGTCAGTTTTTTCCGCATCCGCAACGCAGCCATAACGCATCTAGTGTACATTGCCTGGTAGTCGTCTTTCCGCGACCGACCCGGGTTCGAATCCAACCCGCGGTCCTTTGCCGCATGTCATCCCCTCTCTCTCCCCACATTTCCTGTCTACCTACTCTGTCCTATGAATAAAGGCAAAAATAAATAAAATAATAATAAACTAGAACGACCGCAACGCGGACTTATGCCTCCGCCATTAGTTCATTCTTGAGTCCAAGTGGATGTTGGAGCCAAATTGGAAGAAATTGCATCAAGGCGTTTCTTTGCAGAATTGGATATTTGAGCCAAATGTGAAGAAATTTAGTCAAGGTGTTACTGAGATATGGCGTTACCGAGCTTGAAAATGGCATTTGTTAGGTCACTGTGACCTTGACCTTTGATAACCAAAATGGAATCAGTTCATCCTTGAGCCTAAGTGAATGTTTAAGGCGAATCTGATGAAATTCCGTCCAGGCGTTCCTCAGATATCGCGTTAACAAGCTTGAAAATGGCATTTGAGAGGTCACAGTGACCTTGACCTTTGACCTTTGACCACCAAAATCTAATCAGATCATCCTTGAGCCTAATTGAATGTTTAAGGTGAATGTGATGAAATTCTGTCCAGGCGTTCCTCAGATATGGCGTTAACAAGCTTGAAAATGGCGTTGGAGAGGTCACAGTGACCTTGACCTTTGACCACCAAAATCTAATCAGATCATCCTTGAGCCTAAGTGAATGTTTAAGGCGAATCTGATGAAATTCCGTCAAGGCGTTCCTCAGATATGGCGTTAACAAACATCCGTACGGACGGCCGGCCGGCCGTCCGTACGGACGGACAACCCGGATCCATTATGCCTTCGGCCTGGCTTCGCCGGCGGAGGCATAAAAAAGGGTCAGGATACCAGCGAGACACCAGGAAGTGGTCCTGTAACGTCTTCCTGTATCCGCTGTCTCCTTCCCTCCCTGCCTCTCAGTGCCTACTCTCACTGTAGGCTGCTTCCCTCCCTGCCTCTCAGTGCCTACTCTCACTGTAGGCTGCTTCCCTCCCTGCCTCTCAGTGCCTACTCTCACTGTAGGCTGCTTCCCTCCCTGCCTCTCAGTGCCTCTCAGTGCCTACTCTCACTGTAGGCTGCTTCCCTCCCTGCCTCTCAGTGCTCTCTCTCACTGTAGGCTGCTTCCCTCCCTGCCTCTCAGTGCCTACTCTCACTGTAGGCTGCTTCCCTCCCTGCCTCTCAGTGCTCTCTCTCACTGTAGGCTGCTTCCCTCCCTGCCTCTCAGTGCTCTCTCACTGTAGGCTGCTTCCCTCCCTGCCTCTCAGTGCCTACTCTCACTGTAGGCTGCTTCCCTCCCTGCCTCTCAGTGCCTACTCTCACTGTAGGCTGCTTCCCTCCCTGCCTCTCAGTGCCTACTCTCACTGTAGGCTACTTCCCTCCCTGCCTCTCAGTGCCTACTCTCACTGTAGGCTGCTTCCCTCCCTGCCTCTCAGTGCCTACTCTCACTGTAGGCTGCTTCCCTCCCTGCCTCTCAGTGCCTACTCTCACTGTAGGCTGCTTCCCTCCCTGCCTCTCAGTGCTCTCTCTCACTGTAGGCTGCTTCCCTCCCTGCCTCTCAGTGCTCTCACTGTAGGCTGCTTCCCTCCCTGCCTCTCAGTGCCTACTCTCACTGTAGGCTGCATTGTGTCCTTCCCTCCCTGCCTCTCAGTGCCTACTCTCACTGTAGACTGCATCGTGTCGACATCTGATAGCGTGCGTTAACCTTTGAACAAACCGCTTCATCAGCGATCTGAGCCTCATAAAAACTCCATCATGCTCCAGGGTGAGACTGGATTTAACGAGAAGCTACTTTCAGGAATACGGTTAATTAATTGACTGTCGGCGCCGTGCGTTAAAGTGAAGAGCGTGGAAAGAGACTCACTTGCGGTCCGCTTTTTCCGATGTTTCCCAGGTCGCCCGTCTCCCCCTGCAAGCACAGAACATCAAACCGGATGGCTGGTTAGTTAAGCTGCCTGTGATTAAAGACCTTTCTGACACCCTCTCTCTCACTCTCACACACACACACACACACACACACACACACACACACACACACACACACACGGGAATGTGCCTTAATGTCATGTGACTTCCCTCTGCGGTTTGCATAATGATAGCCCTGTGAGAATCCATTCTCTCTGCTAATTAAGACAAGCAAGCATGTTTACAGCACGCTCAACCTGCTCCTACTATAAGAGGATCACCGGTACTCAAGAGGGAAGCGTCAGACCGCCATTTAAGACTCATCAAATCCTGAAGTACATCCTAGCAGGATGATGGCATTGCATTTAGCGGCGAGTACAAAGCAGCCTGTAAAGCCAGGTGAGGAACAGGTTCTGGATCTCTGCGCTTTTGCCGAGGGGGAAAACTGGAAAACATGAGCCTGGTAAACGGGGAGATTAAGCTGAGAGGCTGAGAGCGTGCTGCAGCCATTAGATGGTGTTCTCCTAAAGATGGAGGTATTATTCAGTCCTGGCACAGTGGATATTACAGCTCGCTGGGGTGGAATCAGACATCTTTAACGCGAGTGGCAGAAGGCCAAAGGGAAGAGGAGATGGGTCCCTGACTGTTATTGCAATAAACAAGACAGGCATTCCTCTCATTCCTTCTAATTTCTGAACTTTTTGATAATGTTGTCATGGAAACCGGCCTGGACACAGGCCCAGAGCCGCCGGGGGAACACATGATTTTGTCTAAACACTTCAGCGGTAGAGTTGATCATTCCAGGCTGTTTACTTGTAACAGAATGCTCACTTCCTAAGAATGTAATCAAAACTCTTTGATATGGAGCTTCTAGGTGTGCTAACGCAGCAGAAAGTGTTCATGAAACGCACACATCTGGATCTACACACATCTGGATCTACACACGTCCGGATCTACAGTGGTGTGGGAGAAAATCACATAACAACAAAATACCATGGGGCATTTACATCCATTTACAAATAGAGTCCACCTTAAAACGGCCCGCGACTTAAAACGAATGTGAGCCAGGGGCGTATTGTGTGTGTGTGTGTGTGTGTGCGTGTGTGTGTGTGTGGAAACTCGGCGTTCATTTTGATGCCAACTGCACACCTGCAAAGTTCCATGACTGCATCCTGTATGGTTTTGACACTATCGCGCTAACAAAATCTGTCAACAGACAGACAGACAGATAAACACCTGGCAAAGTACTCAAAACGGCTTCTGTGGTAGTTGCCGCTAGGATAGGTGTCTCCAGGGCCACATTGTCATGATGACACACACACACACACACACACACACACACACACACACACACACACACACACACACACACACACACACACACACACACACAGACTCACAAGATGAAAAGAATTCTGGCCACATGCTCTCGCAGCTGATAAATATTTAGTACGCTTACCTTTAGTCCCTCAGGGCCAGGTTCACCTATGTAGCCTTTCCTTCCAGATCTCCCCTGCCAAGACACACACACACACACACACACACACACACACACGTGCACGCGCACACACACACACACACACACACACACACACACACACACACACACACACACACACACACACGTAATGATTACAAGATGCCTACTAAATGTTTTTATCTCAGATCTCATCTCAGATCTCATCTGCTTCCTGATGGAACATCTGAATTGTAACATCCAAACCACCTGCAAGGGGGTGTTGGTAAACACCCCCTTGCAGGTGGTGTGTGTGTGTGTGTGTGTGTGTGTGTGTGTGTGTGTGTGTGTGTGTGTGTGTGTGTGTGTGTGTGTGTGTGTGTGTGTGTGTGTGTGTGTGTGCGTGTGTGTGTGTGCGTGCGTGTGTGTGTGTGTGTGCGTGCGTGCATCCAGGAATTCTTACAGTAGGTCCAGGACTGCCAGGTGGGCCGAGTGGTCCCTCATCGCCCTGCAGAAACACAGCAGTATTCAGTATTCAGCATATACACAAACACACACTCTCACATAGATACACACACAGCAGTATTCAGCATACACAAACACACACTCTCACATAGATACACACAGTACACAGCAGAGTCAAAGGCAAAGTAAACACAGCTGGCACACCAAACAATCCGGCAGGACTGCCAAACAACATGTACAACAAACGCACACACACACACTTCCATCTGCATACAGTACTGTATCTAGTCAACAACACAATGCTGCTTATACCCAGGTATACTCCAGTGTATCGTCATTCCATTCCTCGCCATGCTTAAATGACATTTTATAAAAAACCTCTATCAACCTAGACTCAGCCCTCAGTCTTAATCCGTTTCACTCCTGTAAGACTGAGAATATTACTATTTAAATCTTTGCATAACGTTAGGTGGCGCTGTTGGAAGCCTTGCATCGGAGAACCAATCATGAGTGTTGTGGGCGGGCCTGCTTTCTGGGGGCAGTGACGCTCATGCAGAACCAGTGTCTCGCAAAACATCGCCGCGTTTGCGGAGAAACATATTAATCACTTAGAAACAAACATAACCTGTTAATAGGACGTGTTTCATCCGGCCCCGGCGGCTAGAGGTCTTTCCCCCAGCGATAAGCCCGACTCCCGAGGCTAACGTTACAGAGCCTGCTGATGACTCACAGTAGCAAGCAGACCACTTCCGGGTAGGAAACATTATTGTAAAATAAACAACAGCTATAAATTTTGTTTGGAGCATATCAGCTTCATGCTCTGTGTTAGGACTATGATAAATGGCATTGCCGCTACCAAATAAAATTATAATAATAAATGTAGGCGTGTCTGCTGCCGGCCGTTCTCGCCGGGCTCGGACAGACAGTTTCTGACAGTGAAATTCCCAGACGTTTGGTGGCGCAGCTCACCAAACGTCTGGGAGCCGAGACTACTATCAACCTGGCTCTAGGTATGCCTGGAGTGAGAAGGGGATGATTTCCATCAGAGACCTATACATAGATGGTCAATTCACATCATTTGATGTTCTGAAGAGGAAGTTTGGGTTGCCCAACACGCAAGTTGTTCGGATACCTACAAATCAGAGATTATGTTCGATCCAAGATTCATGACTTTAAAGTGCTCCCAAATGAACATGGTTTTTTTCAATTTCCAAGTATCTCATTTCTAGATTTGTATGTCTGGCAACTGTCTGCACCACGACCCCTACTGAGAGGATTAGAGAAGCTTGGCAGGGGAAAGTTGGCATTGATCTGACAATTATATGAGATAGGAGTCTGTCTGTGATACAACTCTGCTCAGTTAATAGTAGACACCAGCTGATCCAATTTAAAGTCGCTCATCGTCTTCACTACTCTGAGCATACGTTGCACAATATCTACCCTTCTGTCTCACCACTGTGTGTCAGGTGTCAGAGGGCACTCTGTCTCATGCCTTCTGGTTCTGACCTTCACTGACGGGATTCTGGGCCAATATATTTTATTGGTACTCTAAGGCCTACAAAATAACCCCTTCAGCTGGAAGCAGAACTCGCCCATCTTCGGCTGCTCAGAGTCCTCTCTGAACTTCCCTACACCTGTGCAACAGTCTGACAAAATGGAAATACCGGTACTCAAGTAAAGAGCGAGTACCTCAAAATTGTACCTAAGTACAGAACTTGAGTAAATGTTCATACTGTAGATCATTTCCACCTGTGATCACAGCTGAGGCAGAGATGGATCATAACGGCGAGAGGGGCATGAATTAAGAAATAACTGTGTTAGCATGACAGCTGCAGCACACTGTGTTACAGCACAGCTGTTAGCATGACAGCTGCAGCACACTGTGTTACAGCAGCATGACAGCTGCAGCACACTGTGTTACAGCACAGCAGAGTTAAGTGCGACATTTCACGCTTCGCTACGTGACGGTGCTTTTCTCCAGCGCCAAGACTTTTACAGCTTCTTCCCTTCGGTTCGGCGCACTCCGACTGACGCTGTTGTGACTCCATGCCAGAAGACATGTGTGAGCAAGGTGAGGAGAGGAGAGGAGAGGAGGAGAGGGGGGAGGAGAAGAGAGGGGGAGAGGAGAGGAGGGCAGAGGAGACGGGAGGAGAGGAGGAGAGGGGGGAGAGGAGAGGTGAGGAGAGGAGGAGATGAGGGGAGAGGAGAGGAGGGGCGAGGCGAGGAGAGGAGAGGAGAGGAGAGGAGTCGGAGAGGCAAGGAGGAGATGAGGGGAGAGGAGAGGAGGGGAGAGGTGAGGAGAGGAGAGGAGAGGAGAGGAGGAGAGTCGAGTCGGAGAGGAGAGGAGGAGAGTCGGAGAGGAGAGGAGAGGAGAGTGGGAGAGCAGAGGAGAGGAGAGGAGAGTCGGAGAGCAGAGGAGAGGAGAGGAGAGGAGAGGAGAGGAGTGTGGGCAAACTCTGCACCTCTGTGAGACGGGTTGCCAGATCCATGCTGCAACATTCAGCACAATAAAAAGGTGTGCGCTCGGTACACTCTGCCAAAGGCTTCTGTTCCTTCATTTTTTTCCACAGCTGGAAAACTTTCAGTGTTGTTTTTATTAGCACCCATCATGACTTCACCCTGTGGAACATGCCCCAAGAGACATCAGAATAGAAACACTCCCTCCAGGATCTATAGAAACACTCCCTCCAGGATCTATAGAAACACTCCCTCCAGGATCTTGCAATATGATTAGATGCTCATTGTAGTCAGTTAATCTCGCCTCGGACTGATGATTCAATGGAAATCCCATGCGCGCTACCCGCGTTTTCCACTGCGCTGTATCTATGATGAATCGAGTCGACTACCGTCTAGACGCGTACAATCAAGAAACGACTCACCTCTGTTCCTTTCGGCCCCGGAGGTCCCTGGGGCCCCCTGGTACCCTGCAGACCCTAGATAGATAGAGAGAGAGAGAGAGAGAGAGAGAGAGAGAGAACATTCATAATGTATCATGTTCACACAATTGTTGTGTTTGGTGTACATTGACTTGAACGGTGCTGTTCGTACCTTTGGTCCAGGTGGACCGTTGGGCCCTGGTACTCCAATGTCCCCAGGAAACCCCTGAGAAAAACAACAGGAAGACAGAATCATGAGTCACATGAGTGATCGGTCGAGTTTGAGCCCAGACAATAAATCACCTCGTCCTTCCTCTGTGTACATTACAGGCGGGACCGGATTACAGCGCATTTCCAAATGGCATGAAGAAAGCGGAATAGTTAATGTGGTACAGCAGCGGCTCCTCTTTGAAATGCACTGAAGGTATCACGTATACGTCTGTAGCAGAGAGGGCACTGAAGGTATCACGTATACGTCTGTAGCAGAGAGGGCACTGAAGGTATCACGTATACGTCTGTAGCAGAGAGGGCACTGAAGGTATCACGTATACGTCTGTAGCAGAGAGGGCACTGAAGGTATCACGTATACGTCTGTAGCAGAGAGGGCACTGAAGGTATCACGTATACGTCTGTAGCAGAGAGGGCACTGAAGGTATCACGTATACGTCTGTAGCAGAGAGGGCACTGAAGGTATCACGTATACGTCTGCAGCAGAGAGGGCACTGAAGGTATCACGTATACGTCTGTAGCAGAGAAACACACTGAAGGTATCACGTATACGTCTGTAGCAGAGAAACACACTGAAGGTATCACGTATACGTCTGTAGCAGAGAAACACACTGAAGGTATCACGTATACGTCTGTAGCAGAGAAACACACTGAAGGTATCACGTATACGTCTGCAGCAGAGAGGTCACTGAAGATATCACGTATACGTCTGTAGCAGAGAGGGCACTGAAGGTATCACGTATACGTCTGTAGCAGAGAGGGCACTGACGGTATCACGTTTACGTCTGTAGCAGAGAGGGCACTGAAGGTATCACGTATACGTCTGCAGCAGAGAGGGCACTGAAGGTATCACGTATATGTCTGTAGCAGAGAGGGCACTGAAGGTATCACGTATACGTCTGTAGCAGAGAGGGCACTGAAGGTATCACGTATACGTCTGTAGCAGAGAGGTCACTGAAGGTATCACGTATACGTCTGTAGCAGAGAGGGCACTGAAGGTATCACGTATACGTCTGCAGCAGAGAGGGCACTGAAGGTATCACGTATACGTCTGTAGCAGAGAGGGCACTGAAGGTATCACGTATACGTCTGTAGCAGAGAGGGCACTGAAGGTATCACGTATACGTCTGCAGCAGAGAGGGCACTGAAGGTATCACGTATACGTCTGCAGCAGAGAGGGCACTGAAGGTATCACGTATACGTCTGTAGCAGAGAGGGCACTGAAGGTATCACGTATACGTCTGCAGCAGAGAGGGCATTGAAGGTATCACGTATATGTCTGTAGCAGAGAGGTCACTGAAGGTATCACGTATATGTCTGTAGCAGAGAAACACACTGAAGGTATCACGTATACGTCTGTAGCAGAGAGGGCATTGAAGGTATCACGTATATGTCTGTAGCAGAGAGGGCACTGAAGGTATCACGTATACTTCTGTAGCAGAGAAACACACTGAAGGTATCACGTGTACGTCTGTAGCAGAGAGGGCAGTGAAGGTATCACGTATACGTCTGTAGCAGAGAGGGCACTGAAGGTATCACGTATACGTCTGTAGCAGAGAAACACACTGAAGGTATCACGTGTACGTCTGTAGCAGAGAGGTCACTGAAGGTATCACGTATACGTCTGTAGCAGAGAGGTCACTGAAGGTATCACGTATACGTCTGCAGCAGAGAGGGCAGTGAAGGTATCACGTATACGTCTGCAGCAGAGAGGGCACTGAAGGTATCACGTATACGTCTGAAGCAGAGAGGTCACTGAAGGTATCACGTATACGTCTGTAGCAGAGAAACACACTGAAGGTATCACGTATACGTCTGTAGCAGAGAGGGCACTGAAGGTATCACATATACGTCTGCAGCAGAGAGGGCACTGAAGGTATCACGTATACGTCTGAAGCAGAGAGGTCACTGAAGGTATCACGTATACGTCTGTAGCAGAGAGGGCAGTGAAGGTATCACGTATACGTCTGTAGCAGAGAAACACACTGAAGGTATCACGTATACGTCTGTAGCAGAGAGGGCACTGAAGGTATCACATATACGTCTGCAGCAGAGAGGGCACTGAAGGTATCACGTATACGTCTGTAGCAGAGAGGGCACTGAAGGTATCACGTATACGTCTGTAGCAGAGAGGGCACTGAAGGTATCACATATACGTCTGTAGCAGAGAGGGCACTGAAGGTATCACGTATACGTCTGTAGCAGAGAGGGCACTGAAGGTATCACATATACGTCTGTAGCAGAGAAACACACTGAAGGTATCACGTATACGTCTGTAGCAGAGAGGGCACTGAAGGTATCACATATACGTCTGCAGCAGAGAGGGCACTGAAGGTATCACGTATACGTCTGCAGCAGAGAGGGCACTGAAGGTATCACGTATACGTCTGTAGCAGAGAGGTCACTGAAGGTATCACGTATACGTCTGTAGCAGAGAGGGCACTGAAGGTATCACGTATACGTCTGTAGCAGAGAAACACACTGAAGGTATCACGTGTACGTCTGTAGCAGAGAGGGCAGTGAAGGTATCACATATACGTCTGCAGCAGAGAGGGCACTGAAGGTATCACGTATACGTCTGTAGCAGAGAGGTCACTGAAGGTATCACGTATACGTCTGTAGCAGAGAAACACACTGAAGGTATCACGTATACGTCTGCAGCAGAGAGGGCACTGAAGGTATCATGTATACGTCTGCAGCAGAGAGGGCACTGAAGGTATCACGTATACGTCTGTAGCAGAGAGGGCACTGAAGGTATCACGTATACGTCTGTAGCAGAGAGGGCACTGAAGGTATCATGTATACGTCTGCAGCAGAGAGGGCACTGAAGGTATCACGTATACGTCTGTAGCAGAGAGGGCACTGAAGGTATCACGTATACGTCTGTAGCAGAGAGGGCACTGAAGGTATCATGTATACGTCTGTAGCAGAGAGGGCACTGAAGGTATCACGTATACGTCTGTAGCAGAGAGGGCACTGAAGGTATCATGTATATGTCTGCAGCAGAGAGGGCACTGAAGGTATCACATATACGTCTGTAGCAGAGAGGGCACTGAAGGTATCACGTATACGTCTGTAGCAGAGAGGGCACTGAAGGTATCACGTATACGTCTGTAGCAGAGAAACACACTGAAGGTATCACGTATACGTCTGTAGCAGAGAGGGCACTGAAGGTATCACATATACGTCTGCAGCAGAGAGGGCACTGAAGGTATCATGTATACGTCTGCAGCAGAGAGGGCACTGAAGGTATCACGTATACGTCTGTAGCAGAGGGCACTGAAGGTATCACGTATACGTCTGTAGCAGAGGGCACTGAAGGTATCACGTATACGTCTGTAGCAGAGAGGGCAGTGAAGGTATCACGTATACGTCTGTAGCAGAGAGGTCACTGAAGGTATCACGTATACGTTTGTAGCAGAGAGGGCACTGAAGGTATCACGTATACGTCTGCAGCAGAGAGGGCACTGAAGGTATCACGTATACGTCTGTAGCAGAGAGGTCACTGAAGGTATCACGTATACGTCTGCAGCAGAGAGGGCAGTGAAGGTATCACGTATACGTCTGTAGCAGAGAAACACACTGAAGGTATCACGTATACGTCTGTAGCAGAGAGGGCACTGAAGGTATCACATATACGTCTGTAGCAGAGAGGTCACTGAAGGTATCACGTATACGTCTGTAGCAGAGAGGTCACTGAAGGTATCACGTATACGTCTGTAGCAGAGAAACACACTGAAGGTATCACGTATACGTCTGCAGCAGAGAGGTCACTGAAGGTATCACGTATACGTCTGTAGCAGAGAGGGCACTGAAGGTATCACGTATACGTCTGCAGCAGAGAGGGCACTGAAGGTATCACGTATACGTCTGTAGCAGAGAGGTCACTGAAGGTATCACGTATACGTCTGTAGCAGAGAGGTCACTGAAGGTATCACGTATACGTCTGCAGCAGAGAGGGCAGTGAAGGTATCACGTATACGTCTGTAGCAGAGAAACACACTGAAGGTATCACGTATACGTCTGTAGCAGAGAGGGCACTGAAGGTATCACATATACGTCTGTAGCAGAGAAACACACTGAAGGTATCATGTATACGTCTGTAGCAGAGAGGGCACTGAAGGTATCACATATACGTCTGCAGCAGAGAGGGCACTGAAGGTATCACGTATACGTCTGCAGCAGAGAGGGCACTGAAGGTATCACGTATACGTCTGTAGCAGAGAGGTCACTGAAGGTATCACGTATACGTCTGTAGCAGAGAGGTCACTGAAGGTATCACGTATACGTCTGTAGCAGAGAGGGCACTGAAGGTATCACGTATACGTCTGTAGCAGAGAGGGCACTGAAGGTATCACGTATACGTCTGTAGCAGAGAGGGCAGTGAAGGTATCACGTATACGTCTGTAGCAGAGAGGGCAGTGAAGGTATCACGTATACGTCTGTAGCAGAGAGGGCACTGAAGGTATCACGTATACGTCTGCAGCAGAGAGGGCACTGAAGGTATCACGTATACGTCTGTAGCAGAGAGGGCAGTGAAGGTATCACGTATACGTCTGTAGCAGAGAGGGTGGGGCTTCTTGTGAGCCGGGGCAGCTGATAGAAAACTGATGTAGAGATAGTGATGGAGGCTGCCGAGCTGATGGGAGCTGATAGGCCTCGGGGCTCAGGCCCGCTAGCTGTGGCCCGTTTGACCCGCGGCCGTGTTGTAGCGGAGGCAGCGTGTCTTTGACGTTGACATTTTCCATGCTGTTCATGTCGACAGTGACCTCTTTGAGGACATGCGAGCTATTGGAAATCCAGAACCGAGAGATGCCATTCAGATTTACAGTCACAGATGGACCTTGGAAATATATTGGACTAGTACTTAGTTGCCATCTCCATTGCCTCACACTCAAATTCTGGCATGTGAGATTAATCATAACCAGTCCCGACTGCAAGTAGGCAAGTTCAAATTTCCGGCCCTGCTTAAAGTGAGTTTGTCCAAAAGAACAGAGGATGACTTTTTTGAGAGGGGATTCAAAAAATGTATGTTAGGAAGAAAAAGGCTGGACACTTGCATCTGGCCAAAGCAACAAACACAGAGAATGTCAAAGAGAACTATGACACCTGTATAGAAAAGCATTTAGCGTTTAACTCATTCACGTAAAGAAATAACAGCTGTGTTTTAACTCCTAAGTTAAAGATTAGATTGGAGTTCCTCTCCCTCCTGAACAGGCGGCCCGAGCGACCAGAGGAGGCACTAGTGACTAGCGACCAGGACACATAGCCTTAATCCAGCTTCCCACCCGCAGACACGGCCAATTGTGCCTGTATGGACGCCCGACACAGGGGCTGGAAACTGTGACCCTCGTGTTGGTAGGCAGCGACTGGCTTATATACATCTATGGACACTGTCACATGTTATATGTTCATCATCAGTGGGGAAAACGTCACCCTGCACCTATCCTTATTACCATTGTCAAAAAACACAACTGTATTTTGTAGCTATTTGACTCTGCCCCCTCACCCTGCACCTATCCTTATTACCACTGTCAAAAAACAACAACTGTATTTTGTAGCTATTTGACTCTGCCCCTCACCCTGACACAACCTTGAGTAAAGAGGCCATGACCTGGCTCTGTGCCCACACACACACACACACACACACACACACACACACACACACGCACACACACACACACACACACACGCACACGCACACACTCACTCTAATAGAGAGCCAAAGTGAACTTCACTTCACTGCTTTTCTCCCTGTACCAGCGTGTGAAAAATGAATGGTGGTGAACGGAGAGATACGTTACTTTTTTATCCCGTTTGAATTGCCACGGGGAACACATGTCAAATTATGTCAATTTAAAAGATAACTAATGCATGTCAAGAAAGTCGCAGTTTGTCCTGAAACTGAAACGTTTAGTTTAGTTTTGTCCATCAGCTACATCTCGTGTCGCACATTATACGTCACACCATCAACAACGATGGCCTGGCGGGAGAGACGTCACTTATGTGACTGGTTGTGTGTAGTCTTTCTGATTTATAACTTATAGTGCCACAGTTTTACCACAAACTGCGACTTTCTCGACTTGCAGAGTTATCTTTTACATTGACAAACATGATGCGTGTACTCCCGTGGCACAATTCAAACGGGATCAAAAAGGTAGCGTATCGCTCCGTTCACCACCATTCATATTTTTCACACACTGGTACAGGGAGAAAAGCAGGAAGTGACGTTCACTTTGGCTCTCTATAGGAGAGTAAAGATGTGTGTGTGTGTGTGTGTGTGTGTGTGTGTGTGTGTGTGTGTGTGTGTGTGTGTGTGTGTCTCTCTCTCTGTCTCTTTCTTTCTATTACTTTTTCCCTACTTTTTTCAGGGGTTCCAACCTGCGACCCTCATGTTGGTAGGCAGGGAATCTACCGCTGCACTACCCGGATGCCTGTTTCTTTCCATTGCTATGATGCCACTAATATATAATATACCATTATACACAGGGGCTATAAGATGTATTTGGTGTTTATCTCCCACACACTCACAGCCTCTCCACTTCCCTCTCACCTAGCAGGCTTAGAGGTTCATTTATGCTCCATTTTCATCCTAAAATAAATGTGTCCGTTTCAAACGGTGGAGCCATCAGTGCCCACATACTTCCATGCTTCTTTCACGTTGTTATCATGATAAGCAATACAGCCACTAGTGGGCAGTAGAGTAAAATGTGTGTGTGTGTGTGTGTGTGTGTGTGTGTGTGTGTGTGTGTGTGTGTGTGTGGTACTGCTCTGTTTCATCCGTATCGTAAGCGTTCAGAAAACGTGCAGAATTATGCACGAAATGACTGCAGAGTACGGACAGAAGGCTTTGTCCATATCCGTATTTAACATTGAGCATAATTGGGCCTTAAGGATATGACCTACAGCAATACATGTTTCAAAGGGATTCTGGAAGAAGAAAATACAAAAAATAATGGAAACTTGAAAGTTGCAAAATGAAAAACTGTAAAGCCCAGTGGCTTTATTGTGAAAAGCAAGTAGATGGGACTTGAACTTGAAGTTCACAAGTGCTTGAACCTGAAAACTTAGGGACAACAAAGTCCCTCAGGCCAAGTGCAACCAGGGGTCAGTATTCATAGCAGTGTCTTGAGTGAGAAACACCTGGGGCCGTACGCATACAGACTGTCCAGTCAGAAACACCTGGGGCCGTACGCATACAGACTGTCCGCCGGTCAGAAACACCTGGGGCCGTACGCATACAGACTGTCCGGTCAGAAACACCTGGGGCCGTACGCATACAGACTGTCCAGTCAGAAACACCTGGGGCCGTACGCATACAGACTGTCCAGTCAGAAACACCTGGGGCCGTACGCATACAGACTGTCCAGTCAGAAACACCTGGGGCCGTACGCATACAGACTGTCCAGTCAGAAACACCTGGGGCCGTACGCATACAGACTGTCCAGTCAGAAACACCTGGGGCCGTACGCATACAGACTGTCCGGTCAGAAACACCTGGGGCCGTACGCATACAGACTGTCCGGTCAGAAACACCTGGGGCCGTACGCATACAGACTGTCCAGTCAGAAACACCTGGGGCCGTAGGCATACAGACTGTCTGGTCAGAAACACCTGGGGCCGTAGGCATACAGACTGTCTGGTCAGAAACACCTGGGGCCGTACGCATACAGACTGTCCAGTCAGAAACACCTGGGGCCGTAGGCATACAGACTGTCCGGTCAGAAACACCTGGGGCCGTAGGCATACAGACTGTCCAGTCAGAAACACCTGGGGCTGTAGGCATACAGACTGTCTGGTCAGAAACACCTGGGGCCGTAGGCATACACACTGTCCAGTCAGAAACACCTGGGGCCGTAGGCATACAGACTGTCCAGTCAGAAACACCTGGGGCCGTACGCATACAGACTGTCCGGTCAGAAACACCTGGGGCCGTAGGCATACAGACTGTCTGGTCAGAAACACCTGGGGCCGTAGGCATACAGACTGTCCAGTCAGAAACATCTGGGGCCGTAGGCATACAGACTGTCCAGTCAGAAACACCTGGGGCTGTAGGCATACACACTGTCCAGTCAGAAACACCTGGGGCTGTAGGCATACAGACTGTCTAGTCAGAAACACCTGGGGCCGTAGGCATACAGACTGTCCAGTCAGAAACACCTGGGGCCGTAGGCATACAGACTGTCCAGTCAGAAACACCTGGGGCCGTAGGCATACAGACTGTCCCGTCAGAAACACCTGGGGCCGTAGGCATACAGACTGTCCAGTCAGAAACACCTGGGGCCGTAGGCATACAGACTGTCCCGTCAGAAACACCTGGGGCCGTAGGCATACAGACTGTCTGGTCAGAAACACCTGGGGCCGTAGGCATACAGACTGTCCCGTCAGAAACACCTGGGGCCGTACGCATACAGACTGTCTGGTCAGAAACACCTGGGGCTGTAGGCATACAGACTGTCTGGTCAGAAACACCTGGGGCTGTAGGCATACAGACTGTCCCGTCAGAAACACCTGGGGCCGTACGCATACAGACTGTCTGGTCAGAAACACCTGGGGCTGTAGGCATACAGACTGTCTGGTCAGAAACACCTGGGGTCGTAGGCATACAGACTGTCCAGTCAGAAACACCTGGGGCCGTAGGCATACAGACTGTCCAGTCAGAAACACCTGGGGCTGTAGGCATACAGACTGTCCCGTCAGAAACACCTGGGGCCGTAGGCATACAGACTGTCCAGTCAGAAACACCTGGGGCCGTAGGCATACAGACTGTCCAGTCAGAAACACCTGGGGCCGTAGGCATACAGACTGTCCAGTCAGAAACACCTGGGGCCGTAGGCATACAGACTGTCCAGTCAGAAACACCTGGGGCAAAAGATTCCATTGCCTGCTGTCCCATAATCAACATGATTATATACCTAATTCCTTCTGTTCTGTCCTTAATGATGCAAAAATAGTTCTAAGCTTACTTTTGCGCTCACTTGAAATATGTCCCCACCCCTCAAGTAGAAATTAGTCTGACATAGTGATGGGAACACATTTTGTCATGTAAATAGTGACATGGTGAAATCTACAGCCAAAGTTTGCATCTAAATTATGTATCGACAACGATCTTCAGATCTTTGGACAGCATGAATTATGGCCAACATTAGCTGATACCACAGAATAATAACTTTAACAACCAATAATAATCAGTTCTTGAAAGACTCTAGCTTACTTCCTGCTGACAGGAAATAAACTAGAGTCCGAACTGTTCCCTAGCAACAGAATTCAGGTGAAACGGTCTATTAACGGCCTCAATCCATTTGATGGACAGAGGCATTTTTACTTCATTTTTTGCATCATTCTTATAGTTTGCTTAAAATTCACTTGACAAAATGACACTTTTAAATGATCATGTGTCCTTATGTGTGATTCTATATCAGAACCTGTTACTCAGGTCACATGACCATGTGTGTTAGGAGCCACATAAGGACTCTTATCAGTATCCTTTTGTTTTCTTTACAGCTTTCTAGTTTCTATTTCTTATCACATCTGTGTCTATTGACCTACCTCTGGTCCTGGAGGCCCGGGTGGTCCTTGAGGTCCTATCTCACCCATTTTACCCTGTTGAAAACAAAGAACGCAGATGAGGACAAGCATAACAACACCAAACCGCACTCATCCCCGGGCCTACATATCATTTGATCCTAATCTCTTATTTCTCCTTTCTTCCTTCATCTATCTCTCTCTCTCTCCTTCTCAAAACCACTTAGATGAACATTTAGCCTGTATTCTGTTTTTTTTTTTAACCATGCCATTCTTTTGGCAGTGTTTGTGATTCGGGTGGGGGCGACACACTGTGGGTGGTGTAGTCAAAGTTTCGCTATATCAGGTTTCTACAGAGTGCCAAAGTCACGCCCTCTTCCGGGTTCGGCATGGGACCTAAGGGATTTCATCCCCCATTCAGTTTTCCATAGACGTTTGGAAAAATATTGACGGTATACAAAGAGCTTTACTTGGTCAAACCAAGTGATTCCGCTATATTCAGAATCAGGAGAGAACATAGAGCATTTCACTCAGAACAAAACTTTTTCTCTCTCCATTTTGTAAAACTCTTTCTATGGATTTAAGGATTTTAAGAAACGTCGATGGAAAAATGAACGGGGAAAGAAATCCCTTTCATTCCCCCAAAAAACCCAGAAGAGCTGAGGTTGTGACTTTGGCACTCAATAGTGTTTTGGAATGGCAATGCCAGTAACTATAGTAGGATTTCAAGCTATGGCTGTGCTTAATGACACAGTTAGCATCTTCTCATTCATATTATGTTTTCTTCTTCCAACGGCACCTGGGCATCAGGAGCCGGATTATAGGTCAGTCAATATAATACAATGGATCTGTTCTTCTTGACAATACGCTGGAGAACCATGTGGTTTTATCCTGATTATTCCAGGATTGCAGTAACTTCACCTACAGCGACAGTTGATGCTGCGCACACGGCTCGGGCGCCAAGGGACTGGACCGCATCTGGACATGTTTACAGTCCATCCAAGGTCATGTGAACAGGGTTCTTTAATGACGTTTCATCCGTCTTCTTGATCGGAGCTTGTTTCTGCTGTCTACCACACAAAGTAGTGCCGGAGGGACATTGAATCCTCTCCCAGCTTCTCCTCCGCTCAGTCGAGCTCCGTACCCACAGCAAAACTTGCAAATCAAAGCCGATATGTTGTGAATGTGACCAAATTGCTTTTCCGTTTACAGGCTAACTGAAATAGACAGGCAGATTCCATTGTGGTACACGGTGTTTACTTGGCTGTCTATAAAAGCCGTGCAAAAAGCTGCATAAAAGGGCACACTCCTAAACAATACAAACACACAAATAAATAGACGTCCTGCGATGCCTGCACGTGCACTAGCACACTCACACAGACGTACCAGTGGGCCTGGTTTCCCTCTTGGACCGGCAGGGCCCGGCAAGCCAGCAGCACCCTGCAAGATACACACAGGAAACACTGAAACTGTGCGTATCCAGCACTATTTGCATGGGAACAGTTTTATCTGGGGACGTGTACTACTTAATAAATCGCCTCTCATCTGCATTTCGTGAGACACATTCACACAGGTTGATGAAAATATATAAGGTCAGAATTTGACAGCTCATCATTTCGTGAGTTATTAAAGAAAACATTCCTCTAGATAGCACTCCTGCCTCCATTTGTCATGACGGGGAACAGAGAAATTGCACATTCAGAAGAAGAATGCAAAATTAGCGATTATTATCAGATGACCTCTGATGACCTCTTCACCAAATATGGCAGGTCATTTTTTTTTACTTTACAAATGAAAAACGTGGCAGATTAGCTCGGTATTAGTTTTGGCAAATCACTGGGAAAATCAGACCCTTGTGTGCCCAAGTGTGTTCTCTTATGTCAGAGCCAAGGCAACAGACGCACCTTATCGCCTTGGTACCCCATCTCTCCTGGTTCGCCTCTTGGTCCCACTTCACCCTGGATTTCACAGTATCACACAGAGATATAACACAACAACACCCTGCCACAGTGATCACAACACACACAGGGCACATACACGCCCGCACGCGCGCACGCACGCACGCACGCACACACACACACACACACACACACACACACACACACACACACACACACACACACACACACACATAGATACAGTACGTACATACATACATACATACATACATACATACATACTGTACACATACATACATACTGTAGATACATATATTATATACACATACATACATACTGTACATACTGTACGTACGTACGTACATACATACATACATACATACATCTATAGTAGCTGTTCTGTAGTCAGAGTAAAATACTATGGTCATGGATCAAGGAAAAAGATAATATCATTAAAACTGATTCCCACAGTGTAAAGACACACTTGACAATTATGGAGCAATGGCAATCTTCAGTTCAAACTAATATTCCCAACAAATGCACTCCGTTTATTGGCTGCCATTTTTACGAAACCGTAAAACATCTAGTGGTAACACACTCCACTATGTGAGCTGGGCCTAGGGACACACTGCACACAGATACACAAACATCTAGTGGTAACACACTCCACTATGTGAGCTGGGCCTAGGGACACACTGCACACAGATACACAAACATCTAGTGGTAACACACTGCACTATGTGAGCTGGGCCTAGGGACACACTGCACACAGATACACAAACATCTAGTGGTAACACACTCCACTATGTGAGCTGGGCCTAGGGACACACTGCACACAGATACACAAACATCTAGTGGTAACACACTCCACTATGTGAGCTGGGCCTAGGGACACACTGCACACAGATACACAAACATCTAGTGGTAACACACTCCACTATGAGAGCTGGGCCTAGGGACACACTGCACACAGATACACAAACATCTAGTGGTAACACACTCCACTATGTGAGCTGGGCCTAGGGACACACTGCACACAGATACACAAACATCTAGTGGTAACACACTCCACTATGTGAGCTGGGCCTAGGGACACACTGCACACAGATACACAAACATCTAGTGGTAACACACTCCACTATGTGAGCTGGGCCTAGGGACACACTGCACACAGATACACAAACATCTAGTGGTAACACACTCTGGGCCTAGGGACACACTGCACACAGATACACTGCAATAAGAGAAATATTTAGATCACCTTATCACCTTTCAATCCAGGCAGACCGCCTCGTCCTGTCGGGCCCTGCCATGGAGGGAGGGAGGGAGGGAGAACGGGAGAAAGAGGATGAGTGAGGAGTGAGAGAGGGGGGGGGGGAGAGAGAGTGAGAGAGTGAGAGAGAGGGGGGGAGTGAGAGAGAGTGAGAGTGAGAGAGTTCTGTGTTGAACAATGTTGTCAGGAAACATTTGGTTTGTTTGGAGCTTATTAATGACTTCAATGACATCTTGTTTCAGATGCAGGGAGCTGAAGGTGACGTGGAGCCAGGGGGGGAGGAGGCTGATGAGAGAGAAAGGGTGATTTTGTGGCTCAAGGTAGGGACCATGTTGGAAATAAGTGTGCACACTTTTACATGTCTATCGCTTCCATGTTGTTCCGCTATATCCATCAATAAATAAAATCAATCAATCAACCAATCAAAGGTTTCAGCTGCACTTCTTTCACCGTCATTTGGATATGACAATGAAACACCAGAAGCCCTATGCTTCTTGTGGGGTCATTGTAAAGTCATGGCATGGATCTACTGCATGGTGAATTGAGAACGAGCTTCCACATTTCAGATGACTTCCAAGGTTACAAAAATATATTTCTGTCTTTGTCTCTTTTGGTTTACTGAAGAGGATAAAAATCTTTTTCTACGTCTTTGTCTCTTTTGGTTTACTGAAGAGGATAAAAACCTTGAAGCCTGTCTTTGTCTTCATTCCACCATCTGCCATTACGAGAAACTCTGAAATTATTAGCTCCCTTTGCCCTTGAAGAACAGCGCCCTCTTTCTGTTTTGTGTCATAAAGCAATTGAGCAGACTTCCTGCGAAATCAGACAGCGCAGTAGAGGCTAGAAGATGCTGCCAATCTTCTTGCCGATAGACCCTTTTCACGGGGGTCATTTTGTGTCTTAAAGGCAGAATAAACACAGGTGCAAGCAGAACACTAATGAGGGTTTCCAAATTCCAATCATGGAAGTTGGAAACCCTCATTAGTGTTTTGCTTGCACCTGTGTTTAACCTGCCTTTTCGGCACAAAATGGCCCCCGTGAGAAGGGTCTATTGTCTCATTTGTTGACAGTAATCATGCTGTCTCATGATTGCATGGACACTTTTTTTGTCCTAGTTGTCCTACAGTTTAGCTGCAGTAGCCCGTGTCTAGCCTACCTGAGGTCCCACCAGGCCAGACAGTCCTCTCGGTCCCTCAGGCCCTGCATCCCCCTGTGGAAAGACAGAGGAACACGATGAGATTTCTGTATCATACACACACACACAAACACACACACACACACACACACAGGCACGCACACATGTACGCACGAGTACACACACACACACACACACACACACACAAACATAGTCTGTCTATTTTCAAAAGCAAGAGTGCATAAAAAGGAATGCATGGAAATATACAGTAGTGTGCACAAACACATGCACGCACGTGTGTACACACACACACACACACACACACACACACACACACACACACACACACACACACGACACACACACACACACACACACCATTTCTGATACTGGCCCTGTGTTGCGGCCAGACACAGAATGTGTGTTACGCACTGAATGTTTCCGCTCTCTCCTTGGCAGAGACATTATTTTGACATGAACAGTATCTGCTGTTTCCTACACAGAGCATTGCTGTTTGTCACAACACAGCAGCAGAGCTAAGCAGTGCTGACACTGGATCCAGTTGTTTAGCATAGACCCAGGCTTGGTGTTGACACTGGATCCAGCTGTTTAGCATAGACCCAGGCTTGGTGCTGACACTGGATCCAGCTGTTTAGCATAGACCCAGGCTTGGTGCTGACACTGGATCCAGCTGTTTAGCATAGACCCAGGCTTGGTGCTGACACTGGATCCAGCTGTTTAGCATAGACCCAGGCTTGGTGTTGACACTGGATCCAGCTGTTTAGCATAGACCCAGGCTTGGTGTTGACACTAGATCCAGTTGTTTAGCATAGACCCAGGCTTGGTGTTGACACTGGATCCAGTTGTTTAGCATAGACCCAGGCTTGGTGCTGACACTGGATCCAGTTGTTTAGCATAGACCCAGGCTTGGTGCTGACACTGGATCCAGTTGTTTAGCATAGACCCAGGCTTGGTGCTGACACTGGATCCAGTTGTTTAGCATAGACCCAGGCTTGGTGCTGACACTGGATCCAGTTGTTTAGCATAGACCCAGGCTTGGTGCTGACACTGGATCCAGTGCCCAGAACATCCCGTCTAACTGGCAGAGGCAAGGAGGGAATGGTCAGAATGTGCGGCTGGACAGAAAAACACCCTTTACAAGCAGGCAGGCAGTTAGCTGGACCACTATGTGGGTTTCACCAGCACTCATTGTCGTGGTGATGTCAATTACAGTCAGTGTGATTGCTATGACCGTGTTATGATGTTGTAATTATGATGACGATGATGGGGTGCGCGCGCGCGCGTGCGCGCGTGCGTGCGTGCGTGCGTGCGTGTGTGTGTGTGTGTGTGTGTGTGTGTGTGTGTGTGTGTGTGAGGAAGGGAGTGTGAGCGGGCACATGTGTGGGATATAAAGATGAAACAACCTGTTTAACTAAGGATACGATTTGATACAGCGCGTGATACGGGATTCATGATTCAATAGAACCACGATACGATGTAACAAATGTTCGTTGACTACAAAGTCTGAGTGTGCAGAATGGGAGGTTTTATGTATTTGCACCATAATAATAATAATAATAATAATAATAATAATAATAATAATAATAATAATAATAATAATAATAAATGAAAATTTAATAAAAAGGGGGCATGTGTCCTTGGGTTTAAAACCCACGTTGGCTTATGAAAAGAACCTCACCATAAAATGATATCATGTATACAACAATGAGAACGGGAGATGAAGGAGAGAAGGTTCTGATTTGTTCCTGGGCATGCAGGGGTGAAGGCAGCGTCTGCCTTAACTATACTAAAGTAAAGCCTTACTTCAATGGACACGACATAGGGTGATCTCAGCGGGACCCTGCCAGTATAAGCCAGCAATTGTGGAAAAGGTTTCTCTCTCTGTAATGATCTTATCAGGCTGCTCTCCTCTAGCTGGAGACAGCCTGAGAACGCTTCTTCTCGTGCAGCTGTGTGCAACCAATGTACCATCTTTCATCAGAGTGATCAATATCCCCTTCAGTTTGACCGACGTGCAAAAAAAAACTAAAGCGTGGCGTCATGTTACGTCATGAAGGACATGTGGCTTGAAGAAGACGTCTGGACATCTGGACGCGGTAAGGCTGGCGTTTGATGCTCAGACTCTGCTAATGGCACCGCAGCAGGACGGACACAAATCACACGGACTTCACAAAAAGAGGCTTTCAACTGTGGTCATATAAAACATGACATGCTGAAAGCTGGAGATAAGCAGCCCCTCTCCAAAAAACTCTGCTGTCCACCAACATCCCACACAGGGGTTTGGCTCACTGCTGCTGCCAAGCTGGATGCTGCTGACTGCCAGGCGGTTAGAGATGACTCTCCAAACCACACGAGAGAAAAAACTTGACAAAAAAGTCTTGACAAAAACCAGACTGTTGCATTCCTGTACATCTCCTTTCAACACAAACACTGCTTCAGAAAATTAAATCAAACATGAAAAGCCTGGGCAAGCCACAGTATCACACAGTCGACACGGTGCACCCTCCACAGATGTAAGGACTGTGTACCATTAAGTATGTTTTGCAGGCCTCGTGCACCGCGTGAAAACCATGAAACTTTGGCTCGAGCGCAAAGCTTGTAGCACTTTCGCTGGCTGGAAATAGGCCCGGTGGTAAAAGGGGCAATAAAAGGAAAAAGAAAAGGTGATAAAATTTTAAAAGAACTATTTTAGGCTTTACCTAACCATTTTGTTTTTCACTCGGGCAGCGTAAAATGCCTCACACTTTGATGAGTCACACATTGGCAGAGACATCAAGTGCATACCACACGCAACACTTGCTGCTCCGCTGCTGCTTAGAGAGCATGGTGCAGGTTAGAGACCACTTTGCATTCATATGTGGGACTTTTATGTCGCAATTAAGCTTAATTTATACTTATTATAAAGTGTCGCTCAGCACATGGTCGCAGACGAAAAATAAAGTGTCGCTCATGGTGTTGCATTTATACTTCAGAGGACGTTCGCCTCGGTTCAACGGTCACACAACGGTCACACTCGAAGGCTATAAGCAGCTAGTAATTTCACCAGGTAGCAGACACTGCTCGCCGACACTTGAAAGTGTCGACTCAAGTCCTCATTTCTGTCGGCGACCGTTTCAAAAGTGTCGGCAGACAAAGCATAAATTGGGCTTTAGGATTCTCTTTTGTTTTTTGTTTTTCCCTGAGACCATTCTGGAACTGGGTTACATCAGCTGAGATGGTTGGTCGGTTGTGCCATGGTTCTCCAAAAAGTCACAGGTGTTATCTGCCCAGATGGCATTTTTTGGAGCATGTGCATTATAATGCCACCTTTTCTCCATATTTCTGCCCTGGGGGCATGTTTTAATATTTATTTATTTTTTTTTGGGGGGAGGGGGGTATTTTCATAAGAATCTTCAGTTCTAACTATCATTTTTTTTTTTTTACCTGCACCATGCTCTTTAACTCTAGTTAACTTTGTGTAATTTACTTCTGCTAAATGAGCCATTTTCAACTGGAGCCAGAAGGGCAGGACTGAGTGACACTGTGGGGTGAAAATAAGTTCTGTGATGTCAAACTGAAGTTCTTACTGAAGATGCATCTGCTGGAATCTTGACCAAAAACTAATTACATCAAAGACTTAGGACTGGATTAAAAGGTGTATTTTGGCTCTGTAAGATTGCTCAAAAGTACTTAGGCAGCAATCCCTTTATAAGAGCACTAATCGCTAAATCACCATTTACTTTTAACAAAATGCCAGTTTCTGTTCAGTTTATACATTTCACTGTCAATACTGTCAATAATACATGAATACTACTCAGGAAAACCAAACCAACCAAACCACACAAGACTAAACACAGCATGTGTGAAGCACCCTGACATTTGAGCATTTTGTGAAGTAATTGAGGACCAAATTTAAGTGTGGGATGGCTAAACTGAGGCATAATCTTATCACCCTGTAGTGTGCACCTTATATTTAGTAAAAAACTATTTATAAAATGACACACAAGACAAATGAGAGTGTTGGACATCAGATAGACTCAGTCCACCACACAGGAGCTATGGTGATCTCTAGACTCAGTCCACCACACAGGAGCCATGGTGATCTCTAGACTCAGTCCACCACACAGGAGCTATGGTGATCTCTAGACTCAGTCCACCACACAGGAGCTATGGTGATCTCTAGACTCAGTCCACCACACAGGAGCCATGGTGATCTCTAGACTCAGTCCACCACACAGGAGCATGGTGATCTCTAGACTCAGTCCACCACACAGGAGCATGGTGATCTCTAGACTCAGTCCACCACACAGGAGCCATGGTGATCTCTAGACTCAGTCCACCACACAGGAGCATGGTGATCTCTAGACTCAGTCCACCACACAGGAGCCATGGTGATCTCTAGACTCAGTCCACCACACAGGAGCATGGTGATCTCTAGACTCAGTCCACCACACAGGAGCATGGTGATCTCTAGACTCAGTCCACCACACAGGAGCTATGGTGATCTTTAGACTCAGTCCACCACACAGGAGCATGGTGATCTCTAGACTCAGTCCACCACACAGGAGCTATGGTGATCTCTAGACTCAGTCCACCACACAGGAGCCATGGTGATCTCTTTGATCTTCCAACTGCGCTGAGGGCATGTTTCCATTACTATGTTTCTAATGGTCTCCAGAAAAAGGTCAAGATGCTTTGGAGAGCCACAAAGGAAATGTGAAGCAATCAAAAGGAAAGGAAAGAAAACAAAAGGAAATGTGAAAAAGAAGAGGACATGTCTGTGAGAGGGACGTCATGTCTCTCTGTCTGTCACAGGAAAGGCAGAGAGAGAGAGACAGACATGTTTGTTGCGTGGCCATGTCTTTGCTATCTTTTTGAATTTGAATGGCTCCGTCCCACATAGGGGCATCACGAGGAATTAGTGACACAGTGCATTGGGACCTGTCCCAAGTTTCTGCCATGCTGTCCTGTCTCTGTCCTGTTTCTGTCATGGTGTCCCGTCTCTGTCCTGTTTCTGTCATGGTGTCCTGTCTCTGTCATGGTGTCCTGTCTCTACTCTGTCCTGTTTCTGTCATGGTGTCCTGTCTCTGTCCTGTTTCTGTCATGGTGTCCTGTCTCTACTGTGTCCTGTTTCTGTCATGGTGTCCTGTCTCTGTCCTGTTTCTGTCATGGTGTCCTGTCTCTACTGTGTCCTGTTTCTGTCATGGTGTCCTGTCTCTGTCCTGTTTCTGTCATGTTGTCCTGTTTCTGTCATGGTGTCCCGTATCTGTCCTGTCTCTGTCATGGTGTCCTGTCTCTACTGTGTCCTGTTTCTGTCATGGTGTCCTGTCTCTGTCCTGTCTCTGTCATGGTGTCCTGTCTCTACTGTGTCCTGTTTCTGTCATGGTGTCCCGTATCTGTCCTGTCTCTGTCATGGTGTCCTGTCTCTACTGTGTCCTGTTTCTGTCATGGTGTCCTGTCTCTGTCCTGTCTCTGTCATGGTGTCCTGTCTCTGTCTCTGTCCTGTTTCTGTCATGGTGTCCTGTCTCTACTCTGTCCTGTCTCTGTCATGGTGTCCTGTCTCTGTCCTGTTTCTGTCATGTTGTCCTGTT
This sequence comes from Poromitra crassiceps, assembly GCF_964638095.1. Classification (NCBI taxonomy): domain Eukaryota; kingdom Metazoa; phylum Chordata; class Actinopteri; order Beryciformes; family Melamphaidae; genus Poromitra; species Poromitra crassiceps. The sequence goes on from NC_139632.1 coordinate 42,007,999, forward strand.
TCTGTCATGGTGTCCTGTCTCTGTCCTGTCTCTGTCATGGTGTCCTGTCTCTACTCTGTCCTGTTTCTGTCATGGTGTCCTGTCTCTGTCCTGTTTCTGTCATGGTGTCCTGTCTCTGTCCTGTTTCTGTCATGGTGTCCTGTCTCTGTCCTGTTTCTGTCATGTTGTCCTGTTTCTGTCATGGTGTCCTGTCTCTGTCCTGTGTCTGTCATGGTGTCCTGTCTCTGTCCTGTCCTGTCTCTGTAATGGTGTCCTGTCTCTGTCCTGTTTCTGTCATGGTGTCCTGTCTCTGTCCTGTCTCTGTCATGGTGTCCTGTCTCTGTCCTGTTTCTGTCATGGTGTCCTGTCTCTACTCTGTCCTGTTTCTGTCATGGTGTCCTGTCTCTACTCTGTCCTGTCTCTGTCATGGTGTCCTGTCTCTACTCTGTCCTATTTCTGTCATGGTGTCCTGTCTCTACTCTGTCCTGTCTCTGTCATGGTGTCCTGTCTCTACTCTGTCCTGTTTCTGTCATGGTGTCCTGTCTCTGTCCTGTTTCTGTCATGGTGTCCTGTCTCTGTCCTGTTTCCGTCATGGTGTCCAGACATAGATAGGGATCTGGCATGTAGGAAAAGGGACTGACAGTGGTAGTGCACTGGTACTGGCAGTGAGGGCCATGGCAGACAGAACAAAAGACATTGGCGGTCCATCCTCTACAAATCCTTTTCCAAATAGACAACGGTGAAAAAATATTAAAATCTATGCACTTATCCCCATCCATTTCCAGTGTTCCACTTCTGTTTGCTGGTTGATTTTAGGCTTAGTGATAGGAAAATATTTCAAATATTAAAGTTGATGATAGCCAAGCAGTTTACTACTTCTGGTGCAAAACAAATTCTGGAATGGTTTAAAGTTTTCTACGTTTTCAGTGTCTGCTGTCAGGGAGAAATTACTTCCACGTTCAAATGTTTGTTTTTTATGACGACTATTGAAAAACGCTTTATGGTCAAGACTTCGTTCTGTATCAATCTCTCTCTTGAGACTATAAACACATCAGCGAAGCCCGCCGGGTCCAACACCAAATGAAAACAAATGGAATCAGAATGTCTTCTGCTTTCAGTATTTGGGTTTTGTAGTTACAAAGACAACATTAGAGATGTGAGTGAATAGCTGAGTTTCTGTGTGGATGCCAGTCATGCATGCATGTGTCCATCTGCTGTCTGTCTGTGTCACACATCCTGTCCTGTCCACAGAATACAAAGTGATTTGTGGCGCGTTGGGTCAGAAGACATCAATCTGTCTGAGATCTAAGACCCCGGGCTAACCTCGCTTCAACCCTGGAACTCTTTTCAGCAGAAACGTTAGTAACGACTCTTCCAGTCACACACAGAGCCACACATCGTTACATGACATCGTCATGTGAAAACATTGTAACACCAATCTTAGTGATTTACATGTTTTAACGTCAGTTGAAGGATTGTCTTGCAACTCAAGTGTATTGGCACAACACCTGTGTGTGTGTGTGTGTGTGTGTGTGTGTGTGTGTGTGTGCGTGCGTGCGTGCGTGCGTGCGTGCGTGTATGTGTGTGTGTGCGTGCGTGCGTGCGTGTGTGTGCGTGCGTGCGTGCGTGCGCTTGTGGCTGCCTGGGGGTGTCAGTAGCAGAGCTGAATTACAGCCGGTAGCTGAGGTGAAGGTTAAGGAAACTCCATCCATCCAGATGGGTGTAGCGGCCCGCTGAGTGCCCACAGGCTGACCCTTCAGACACCCCAATAAATCTGCCCCGCACCCCCGCCCCCGCCCCTTTAAACGAAGCGTGAAATGATGGAGGAGGAACGGCGCCATATTTACAGTTGTATCTATTTTTCTCACACTAACGCAGGGCTGAAAGCTAACACACGTCTCGGACTGGGAAGCAGAACTTTTAGCAGTTGTGCTGTATGATGATCAGCAGCAGCAAAAACACATTATGCCCAGTATGCTATGCATCACTCCCTGTGCAGGACCTCTGCCTAGAGACCAACCTACAGGTGCTTCCTCCACTTCCCCTCTGCCTGGCTGCTTCCACGACTCACGTGCCCGAGGAACGGCTTCTAAACCCATTCATATATAGCTTCAAACAGCCTGTCTGTCTGTGGAGTGTAGAAGAAGACTTCAGAAGCACAGAGCTAACACAGTCGCTGTACCTGCCGTGCATCATGACTCTGTGTCCCTGCTGATCACTTGGGGCCTGACGGGCAGCCAAGTTCTAAGAGTGCATGAAATATTGGTCGTCTACCCTTGTTAGCAGTCACCTGAGCACCACTCCAGCTACTCAGCGGCGGCGCTCGTTAACAGAGTGAGGCAGACAGACAGGAAATCTTAGAGACAAATACAAGACTGAAGTACAAGCAGGTAGAGAGAAGCAGACACACGGTGAGACAGATGAACAGACGTGCACGTTCAATGTATATTCGGCATGGAAAATAGAACGCATTCATAAAAATTTGATGCTGTCACTTTTTTATATACACATCTCATTCAAAATGTCAACATCCACTAGTTGGACATGAAGGAAAACGAACTGGAACATATTCTGGGTGTGTTGCACTGTGGATGGCGTTGATGTTTATATGCACACAGTCCATTTATGAAGGACATAAAATATAACCAGCGTGGTACTTGAACATAGCCAAACCTCATTCAACACACATGCAATAATAATTAACATGCAATAATAATTGATACTCACCCTCAGACCCGGGAAGCCACCGATGCCAACCCCGCCAACAGGCCCCTGTGAAACAGCACAGCACCAGCCTAAGTACACAGGACACTTAGAGTACTGCACAATTCCCCATTACCTGGATACGCCTGATACAAGTACATTCAAGAGGAGGTTACTGTATTAACAGCTTAACAGCTATCCAAAATAAGACCTCTTCGGTGCACATGTACTGTAATCATAGTGATGAAGTGACAGGCAGTGAGATCCAGATTGAAGGAAGGAGAAGAGGTAGAATAAGAGGAGGACGACAAACAAGAGAAAGGCGTAAAAGCGACAGGATGCGGACCACAGTTCTTACCTCATTGCCGTCAGGACCAGTCGCCCCCCTCTCCCCCGCATCACCGACCACACCCTGTGGAGGAATTCAACTTCAGTTGAACAACTTCAGTTACCTTTTTTTTATTTATTCAGGGGAGTCAATCAATCAATCAATCAAGCAATTTTATATTTATATAGCGCCAAATCATAACGAGAGTTATCCCAAGGCGCTAAGTCTCACTGAGAGCAATGCTCTCTTTTTCAAGGAGTGCCCTGTTCACATTCACACACACACATTCATACCTGGAAGCTGACCAGTACAACCACAGTCTGATCTGCTGGCCACTGAGCAGCTCCACTGGAGCGGTTAGGGGGTTAAGGGCCTTGCTCAAAGGCACCTCAGTGGTGGTAATGAGAGGGAGGGGCAAGTGCTGCCTTTTCACTTTCCCCCACCAGATTTATCCTGCCGGTCCCGAGGATGTGCCACTTACGGTGAGTCACAGCGTCAGTCAAGTCAAACCTTTTTGTTTGTTTTTGAATTCCCAAAACAGTAAGAGCATCTTGCTTTTTAGTCATCTCTGCTTTATCATCCATCCGTGATCTTATCATCTGTCAATGGAACTGCTCCACAAATGTCTCAATCTGCTTTGTTCATAGCCAGTCTACTGTGCAAAGCATCCTACCTGCAGTAATTTGCACATTCATAAATAGGTGGAATGCACGCAGCACGCCACATTTAACGCTTAACCTGCATTTCTCCCAGATGACTGATTAAGAACAAATTAGAATGAAGATGATGTGAAGCCAGTAGCTGTTTAAGCAGGCCAGGCCAGGCTTACAACAACACGCCTCTGATCCAATGAGCCCGGCAGCGCTCAGCGTTCCATAGAAAACCTCTTGGATAATCCAGCTTCCAGCTTCACTTCAACACAGACACTGGGCTGCCTGCCCGCTTGGCACCTTCAACACAGAGGAGCTGACACTTGTTTTTATAACCCAATCTAGATATTCCAACTGTGGCCCAGCTTTAAAAAAAATCTCTCTCCTACAATGCCACCCTGGAAACAAACCTAAATGCCATAAAACATCTCTAATGTGATCGGCTACATGTAGAGTTATTTTTATCCTCTGAAGGAGTCATGTATCTTGTCTTTTGTCTGTGTATTGTTTAATCACTGGCACCACATCACCTCTACTGATGTGCATCAGATGAGATAGAGTGGACAGACACACACACACACACACACACACACACACACACACACACACACACACACACACACACACACACACACACACACACACACACACAGAGTTATTGACAGATGATGAAGGCATATATGTTTTGTCCCTGCAAGCCTCTTTCATGGACCATCTCAGATTTCAAAGTGTTGACTTGACCCCATTATTACCTGTCTTCCTTTGGCACCAGGCTTTCCAACAGGACCAGGGACGCCCTAAAAAAGTAGGAGGAAACATAACTCAGGCGAGAGTCAGGAGGCAGATTTATGCATGTATGTATGTATGTATGTATGTACGTAAATATGTAAGTATGTATGTATGTATGTATGTATGTACTGTATGTATGCATGTATGTATGTATGTACTGTACGTACGTACGTAAATATGTAAGTATGTATGTATGTATGTACCGGTATGTATGTATGTATGTATGTACTGTATGTATGTATGTATGTATGTATGTATGTATGTATGTATGTATGTATGTAATGTATGTATGTATGTATGTTTCTGTCTGTCTGTCTATCCATCTATGTATCTATCTATTTGAACAGAGCTTTGGAAATCCACCCTCCTTGAATATTAGCTGCTGAGAGAACACTGTGAAATTGGACATGAAGAAAGATGGCACAGCATGAGCTAGGATTCAAATCGTCACAGAGCATGAAGGAACACGCAGGCAAAAGTCCAGTTGATGTTCAGCAAGGCACATAGAGCCAAAAAGTTCTAACAGAAGCATAAAAACTGGGGAAACCGTCTAGTCAGCATTCAGCGGGGCACATCAGGCTAAAAAGTTCCAATGGGGCCATAATGAGTTGGGAACTTCTCAAGACTGGGATCGTCTGGGAATTTGTTGTAATGTCATTCGGGGGCAGATTTATGGAAAACTGTTCATTTTTCCTCACATTTTTCATCCGTACCATATATTTGTTTTAATCTATAAATGAAAGCTTTACAATTACTGCCAAGAATATTTTGCTTTTGCCTAATGACTCAGGAAAATCAATGATCTACAATTGGAAATATGTTCTGACAAACATCTGCAAATGGTTAGCAATTGAGAATCTAACAAGATACTGTACACTAGAAGAGAGCTGACTGCAACAAATGCGTAATCTAACAATTTGATGAGAGTTGGCATCTACCAAACCTCAGACAGGGATGTAATCAGTACATGACAAAGGTGCAGAAAATAAATGAAGAGAAATGGAGAAAACATCATTTTCAACATCATTATTATATTATTATTATTATTATTATTACATTATTAGAAATAAATGGCAATGGGAGTGTGAATGATAAATGTTAACAAAACCACAGAAATTATGATAAAACAAGATCCCACGTTCATGTGCCTATAATAAAAAATATAATATAATATAATATAATATAATATAATATAATATAATATAATATAATATATCACTCACTCTCTCGCCTTCCAGCCCTGGTGGCCCAGCTACACCAGGAGGCCCAATGAAACCCTGGAAAACAGCAATAATGCATATTGCATGATACTCAGGAACTCAGGAATTCTTTTTAACACTGTAAACTGTCATTGTGATGTTCTTTTGATGACCAGATTAGTTCTACTCAGTTGAATATTACTGAACAAATATGTGCATAAACCTTGCTCGCCTCAGGCTGTTCTTAGTGAAATAATTTGGTTCAAGGAGGATTCAAAATAAGTGCGTATGAGCACATTATTATTATAGAGCATGATTTAACATTGTATTCAATGTTAGCCATGAAAACATAATGACATCATTTTATAACATGCAATATAGTTTAACATGACAAGCTTCAGAGGCTGCAGAAATACTTAATGCTTAAGGATTTGGATCTTAAGCTCTTCAAAGCATCATAGGACTGTGAGTTATGGTGGGCCTGTCTGTCAGGCTGTCTTGTACAGTGTTGGGTGGTAACTTAAACAGTGATGGGTGGTTACATTTGAATCAATGAATAGTAATGATATTGTAACGGATCCGATTGAGTGTATTTATTTAGCGTGAATAGCGTGATCCTCTCACGCGCTACGTCCTGCCGGTGAAACCCCTGACTGTCAGGTGAAAGGAATGGCCTTCCTGATCTAAATCCGCACGGTGCCGTGTCTTTGGACCTCTAGCCATGGATTCTCTACAACAACCACCATGTTCAAACACATGGAGGCTCATTCCCCTCCAGAATTGCAGCCTTATCGTGGTAGACGGGTTACTGCGCCCCCCAGTGACCCTGGAAGCTATGTTGTCGGTACCCTTGTACTTCTGGTAGGGACAAGTACCAGCGACACCAGCGTGTAGTGCCAGAGCACCTTAAGCTAAATGTCGATCGTCAACTTTGTAGTTGTAGATCAGACCTGAGTCCACATATGTTCTGGACACTCACGTGAAGAAAGAGGCTGAGCTGTTATCTGATGACCATCTGGTGATGAGTCAGATTGGTTGGCAGGGGAGCCTGCCAGACAGACCAGGTAAAAAGCCGGTAAAAGACGTGGTGAAAAGGACCTTTCTGTGAGGAGTTTGCAGGTTCTCCCCATGCTTCTGTGAGGTTTCTTCCATATAACATGGGCAACATAAAGACATGCAGAAGATGGTCACCTGACTAGCAACGATGACAAGATGGAGTGATCCCCGGGCGCTGGACTGTAAAGCTGCCCACTGCTCCTGGTCTGCCCCCCGGAGGAAGGACATGCCTCCATGGGAAAAAGCAGGGACTACATTTCACTGACCACCGTGTCAGCATGTGTGTGTGTGTGTGTGTGTGTGTGTGTGTGTGTGTGTGTGTGTGTGTGTGTGTGTGTGTGTGTGGGGTGGTCACTGCATGTTGTACTGTGTTGTGTAAGAAATAAAGTGACAAGTGTGCGTGTCCCCGTTTCGTGTCCTTTAAACGCAACCATGTAGTGTGCTTGGAATGCCTGGTGGAGGACTCTGTTCGGAGGAGGTTCTGGACCTTCTCTAAAACCTCCTTTGTGGAAGTGAATGAAGACTTTGGAGAGGGCTTTCAGGAGGTTCTGGCAGGCCACTCGGAGAGGAGAAGCAGGAAAGGCAGGACATCATTCAGGCTGTTGTCAGCAGCAAGGGATGGGGAAACGCTGACTTGATTGGGGAGGAATTTGAGGTTGGAGGGAATTGAGTTTGAAGAACACCTAAATTTGACAGACATGTCCTCTAGTCAGGAGGCAGTGCTGTATTGTGGAGGTTCTGAGTCCATCTCCTTTGCATTATGATCTAGATTTCATTGACAGATTGGCAGGGGTAGTATCCCCATCTTGCAGGCTGTCATTGTAAGTAAGACGTTGTTCTTAAATGACCTGCCTGGTTAAATAAAGTTTCAATAAATAAAATAAAACATCTTCAAAAAAGGGGATACTGCTCAGCCTCTCTGGGAAAGCGTATGTCACCACTCCATGACCGATCACCGATGATGTCACTGTCCACGGCAGCACCAAAGATCACCGATGATGTCACTGTCCACGGCAGCACCAAAGATCACCGATGATGTCACTGTCCACGGCAGCACCAAGGACCCTCACAATTATGGGCCCCTCGCCCTTGGCAACAACCCCATTCAAATAGGCCCCTAACTGGAACCTTTCTAACGAGGAGTTTGTTTCTGCAGGGTGGCTGGAAGAGGGTGAGGAGCTCAGCAGGGTGGCTGGAAGAGGGTGAGGAGCTCAGCAACCCGGGAGGACCTTGAAGTCAAGCCATTGCTCGTCTGCATGGAGACGAGCCAGCTGAGGTGAAAGTACACCTGTACTCTTTTTTGGAGAGATAGCAGGCAAACATACAGTCAACTTTCACTGACTCAACCACATCTGCCAGGGATACAAAGCCACTGAAGACTACTGATGTTTTTCCATTTGTTGGAGAAATAGAAAAGGTTAGGAGATGTCTTTAGGTCTTTCCCACCTATATTCATTTGAGTAAATCTGTGTCTATCTCTGTCTCTTTTTCACCATCCCTATTTCACTCCATTCCAACTCTCCTCTCTTTCTCTGAGCGGCAACATTCCCTCAAATCCCCTTTCTCTCTAGCTCCTTTGCCCCCCCTCCCCTCCCCACTCCCCTATGCTTCCATGTTTTCGCTGCTTTGTTTGCGTTCCCTCCTCCTCTCCTCCTCTCTCTCTCTCTCTCTCTCTCTCTGTTCTCCTGTTCTTGGGGCATTCCTGCTTCCTGAATGATCCACAGCGAGAGGGAGAGCCAGACAGGCCCGGTTGAGAGACAACGCAGACCCCAGACCAGCCAGCCTCCACGAGGAGTCTGCAGCTCCCATCAGCCGGTATGTCAGAAACCCAAACTCAGATCAGATCCCGGGTCAGCCCCTCTGGAGCAGGGCTGCAGGCACTGACACTGTCCTAATCCTTTCAGGAAATGAAGTGTTCACTCTGGCGCTGCTGCGGAAAGGAGGGCAGACAGGCGCAGAGAGAGCGAGTTGTACTTACACGGACACCTTTAGGCCCCGGGTTACCTTCTGGCCCAGCCAAGCCCTGCAACAAAGCAAAGACTCTAATGAGGAGGGGCTATTGTCAGAGTACGCATAAGCCCAGTGGTCGTGTTTGGCATGGCAGGGGGAAAACCTAAACACATCAGTCACACACCAGCGTCAGTTTGGCCTGATAAGAGAGATACAGAAGGCTTGATTGACAGACAGTTAAGAGAAAACACATGCTGTTCATACTTCAGGTCGCAACATTATATTTCCTGGTCTGCCTTGCTGGCAATGCACATGGTTTAAATATTCCAAAAGTCCACACATTGCGCACGCACGCACACGTACGCACACACACACACACACACACACACACACACACACACACACACACACACACCCACACAAATCTGTCAGAATTTCATCCATCTATTCAGTTCATTGTCAGGGCCAAAGTTGACTTCCTGATTCTAAATATAAGGTTGATGGGAGAACAGAAGGTGGCATATAGAAGGTTTTTCAGTATTTCTGGGTGCTTTTTGGGACTATATCTGAGGTTCTTTCACTGCTCCTTCTTTCCAGGCCCACACAGGACAAGAGCACTAGTATGTTTTAATGAGCCTGGGTCAACCGGTGAGACTGGATTTATTTAACTTGGGCTCCTGGCTTAAAAAAAAGAGAAGATTAGGACCCTGTCCAGCATGTCATTACTTCTAGTGTGAAATTACTTCTAGTGTGAAATTACTTCTAGTGTGAAATTGTGGGCAGAATAGTAAACACCCAAAGAGGATGGAGAAATGATGGTCATTGTTTACTTCCCGATCCCAAACACAAGCTGAGCTGGACGGAGGTGTGTGTATATATATGTATATATATATATATATATATATATATATATATATATATATATATATATATATATACACACACACACACACACACACACACACACACACACACACACACACACACACACACACACACAGAGTATATCAATAAGGGAATTCTAGCAGCAGTGGAGAACCCAAGAGGATGGAGATGGATGGAGGAATCTGAAGCGTATTTTTCACTGCACCTGCCTGCCAGGGTAACCTGCAGCCCCGGCCTCGCCTGGAGGTCCTGGTATGCCCTGCAGCAGAGAGAGAGAGAGAGAGAGAGAGAGAGAGAGAGAGAGAGAGAGAGAGAGAGAGAGAGAGAGAGAGAGAGAGAGGTGAATAGGGAGATTAGATGGATGGATAAAGTGAAAGAGGAGAAACACAGACCTATACCAGCACTGCCAACTGAGGAATAAAACGAGCAGTGTTCACCCCCCTCCTCCCCTCCCACCCTGTCTCGTAACTGTACCAGTCCTACTCCCTCCCCTCCCCTCCCCTCCCCTCCCCTCCCCTCCCCTCCCTGCCCGGCTCACTATAGTGTGCGTTTCAGCTCACTGTTAAAATGACACCTTAGAATTTAAGAATTGAGTT
>NC_139632.1:42025633-42103133 GCF_964638095.1 Poromitra crassiceps
GCGAGAGAGAGGCAGAGACATCCAGCCTCTCTCTGACTGAGTAATCCAATCCTGACCAAAGTAAGGCTTCTGTTGAGGCCTCAGCTAATGTCTGTGGCTAACACATAGTTGTGTGTGTGTGTGTGTGTGTGTGTGTGTGTGTGTGTGTGTTGTGTGTGTGTGTGTGTGTCAATATCTCCCATTGTCTGACATCAATACAGAGTATTTTTTTACCAGCCGCGACAGCGTCAGCTGGTATTGTTTTCACCTCACGAGTCTGTTTATATGAGTGCGTTTACATGCAGACAATAAACGGATAACTGTGAATAATCAGTTTATGGCAATAATCTGATTTCTGCGTTTACATGCACTTTAATAATCCGACAATAGGAGAAACCCAGGTTTACATGATTCAGTCAATTAGTCGGATTTCTCTCCAGAAAGGCACCATTAATTCCGGAATAAAACAACAGAATATAGCTGCAAAATGCAAAATCACATTTTCCTAATTTATTTGTCCAGCGCAGAGGATGGTTTAGGTGAAAATTAGGTTGTGTATCTCGTCTACTTTACTAAAATTGGAATAGGCGTCGCTTTGGAAGTGCATCTGTCAATAATGTAGCGTGGGGAAAGGTGGAGTATTATGGGATAGCTAAGTAGGGTGTATGTCTAACTGTATCTGTCTGTTATGTTGTTCTGTGCATGTGGGGTTTGGGGTTTTGGAGTGGCAAGTGAAGGGAGCATAGGGCCAGTGGGTGGAGACTAGGGGAGGAAGTGGGAATGGTCGGGAGAGCTGTGTGAAGCTGGAAGAGAGCAGACGTGCTGGGGAGAGCTAGGCTAGGCTAGGAGAAGCTAGCGAGGTGTTGGCGTGCCTGCCTTCATGTGTGTCTGTCCGTTCGCTAAATAAAGAGTTTGATAAGCCAAAGGATCTGCCTCGGTGTGCGCCTCATTCCGCCACAATAATATTTCCAACTTTACCGAGCACACAGCACAGAGGCAGGCAGGTGAGGTGACTTAAGCACGTCAAATGTTCATGACCCACAACGTGTGTTGAATTGAAATACTGTAGCCTACCTGTCAGAAAACGGACAGAATTTGTCACGGATTTTAACGTTATGTGTGTGTTGTGTTTTGAACGACTCTGAGTCTGTTGTCTGTAGGCTACGTCATTCTATTTGCAATCCGAGACAAATATTCGTCCCCTCCCGTAGAATACCCACATTTCAACATAGTGCAGTGCAGCAGCGGTGCCGTTACAGGGACACCGGCTCTGTGCGGGAAGAGAGAGCAGAGCTCCCCGCTCCGCTCAGCCAGGGGCTCCGTGCTCACCGTCATCTCGCCAAGCCGGCTGTGGTGCGCTGTGGCCGGGAGAGAGACCGGGCATGCCGGTGAGAGAACCGGGAGGAGAGCCGAGGGGCCAGTGAGTGCAGCGCGTCTCTCCCTCAGTGCCTCTCTCTCCTGCAAGTCGTACATGCGCAGATATATAAACCCGAAAGAAACCCGGTTATGCTGGATACATGCAGAGAGAAAACCGATTATTGCCCAGAAACCTAGGTGTGTTTATCGGTTTATTCATAACCCGATAATGGCCATAAACGGATAAAGATAATCGGTTTATGCTGTTTACATGACCATTTGAATAATCAGGTAACTCAGAAATCCGCTAATAAACAGTTTATTGGTGTGCATGTAAACGCACTCTATGTCTCTCTGTGGACACATTCTGTTAACGTGACAGCATCAAAGCCGAGCAAGATGCAGTTACAAAACTTTACAGGTGTCGCTGACATAAAAATGAAGGTCGAGTTCTAAAATGGGTGTAATCCCGCATCGCCCCCCCCCCACCACACACACACACACATACGCACACACACACACACACACACACACATACACACTGCCCCTGGCCCACACCACACCCCCCCCCCCCCCACACACACACACACATACGCACACACACACACACTGCCCCTGTCCCACACACACACACACACACGCTGCCCCTGTCCCACACCACATCCCTCCCCCCCCCCCCACACACACGATGCCCCTGGTCCACACCACCCCCCCCCCCACACACACACACACACACACGATGCCCCTGGTCCACCCCCCCCCCCCCACACACACACACACATGATGCCCCTGGTCCACACCACCCCCCCCACACACACACACAATGCCCCTGGTCCACCCCCCCCCCCCACACACACACACACACACGATGCCCCTGGTCCACACCACACCCGCCCCCCCCACCCCACACACACACACGATGCCCCTGCCCCCCCCCTCCCCACACACACACGATGCCCCTGGTCCACACCACCCCCCCACACACACGATGCCCCTGCCCCCCCCCCACACACACACACACACGATGCCCCTGGTCCACCCCCCCCCGCCCCCCCCCCACACACACACACACACACACACACACACACGATGCCCCTGGTCCACACCACCCCCCCCCCCCCCACCCCACACACACACACACACACGATGCCCCTGCTCCACACCACATCCCCCCACACACACACACACACACACACACATGATGCCCCTGGTCCACACCACACACACCCCCCCTCCCCCCCACACACACGATGACCCTGGTCCACACCACCCCCCCCCCCACACACACACACACACGATGCCCCTGGTCCACACCACACCCCCCCCCCCACACACACACACACACACACACACATGATGCCCCTGGTCCACACCACACACACCCCCCCTCCCCCACACACGATGCCCCTGGTCCACCCCCCCCCCCCCCCCACACACACACACACACGATGCCCCTGGTCCACACCACACACACCCCCCCTCCCCCACACACACACGATGCCCCTGGTCCCCCCCCCACACACACACACACATGATGCCCCTGGCCCACACCACACCCCCCCCCCCCACACACACACACACACATGATGCCCCTGGCCCACACCACACCCCCCCCCCCCACACACACACACACGATGCCCCTGGTCCACCCCCCCACCCCCCCCCCACACACACACACACACATGATGCCCCTGGCCCACACCACCCCCCCCCCCCCCACACACACACACACACACACACATGATGCCCCTGGTCCACACCACATTTGTTTTAAGTTGAGGGTGTACAATGTTAAATTTGTATTGTTTATTGTACCATGGAAATAGACAAGAAGAAAATGAGGTGAGGTGTGACAAATATAGTTGCAAAAGTACAATAGGAGCAGTAAGCCAATGTATTATTTGTGAATTTAGTAGCCCCTAAGTACATCAGCAAACTCAGCTACTCTGCTGGTCTACTTGTTTCCCACTCTGACTCTGTTTCCGACTCTGACTTTCACGAATCAGATGTCTGGTTAAAACCAAAGCAGGTAAACATGTCAGCTCTTACCAGGGGCCCTGCAAATCCATCCTGACCGGGTAGACCTGGAGGACCTCTGTCACCCTGCGTACAAACGGAAGAGAGAGCAAGCAGGTTAGCAGAACACCTGAGAGAGAGGGATTGGGATCCAATGCACACCGTCAGTGAAGGACTACACACCGACTTTTGGGAGTTTGGTCAAGAGTTTGACCTATTATGATGAGAGGATTGACACCAACATCCCCTCTGTGTCTCTGTCAGATAGTTCAGTCCGGTGTGCACGCTGCTAACGCTTTAACATACAGTGCATGCTAAGAAATCAGCTGCAATTAGCATGATCCTAAAAGTAGGACAACGAGAACCTTAGCAGCTCTCAGCGTAGATAAATCTGCCAGGCTTGTTTAGAGGTTTGTTCAAATAGACAAACATGCAGGAACTAGTTTCAAAGCAGAAGATCTCTCTTCCTGAAAGACTTCTAACATGACTTGATTTGTTTACACAGGAAGTGAACAAAGTTGGCAGATAGCTCACGTTTTTTGAACTAATGAGCTTCACTAATGATGAAGACTGTGATTTTGTTTTCAGAAGTTATGGATCTACGTTACAGGCAATTTACTAGTAAAAACCCATGTCGATTTTGGATTAGCAAAAAGTCTATCGCATACTACATACTAATGCTAATCAGCTAAGAATAATTCATTGAACATACAACTCACTGTATGCTAAAGTGTTAGCATGCACACTGGACAGAGCTAGCTAGCCGCTTAGCCTAACCTACTAGAGACACAGAGCAGGCAATAACCTACATGCAGGGCCGTAACCAGGGTTCCGAAATAGGGGAGGTCCAGCAAGGGGAAAATTTGAGGGTTTTTTCCCCCCTTTTTTAGCCATATTTAGAGTAATATATCATTTTAAATCAACATTAGGATTATACTGTTGTGATGTCATTATTCAGTATATTCTCTTTCATGTCACCACCTGCTCAGCTCTCCTGTCAACATAATTGTAACTAACAAACACAAACTGTTTTAGCCAAATTCATATCAAAATGACACCTACAAACACAGGTACACAACCCAAGCCGTACACAACACACAAAGTCATCATCGATAATAAAAAAAACATACAGAGGGACATTTATTTATTCCTGATAGGAACGATTGAAAAATAAAATAAAATATATTATGTTGTTTTTAACTTTACACCACCTCTTTTCGTTACTTATTGGGTCATGAAACTGAAACCATGCATATAGCCACCTGCATACCTGACTTCGGGAGCTTTGCAATTGGCATCATGCATGATTAGCCAGTAGCATCCCAACGTGTCACACAGGTAACATTACTTAAGAGACAGACTAGACACTTACTTTCTTGGTTGTTGCTAAAAAATCTGTCAGTGTCACTCACTGTCTGTCGTTCACTCGCTCACTGTTCACTCGCTCGCTCACCTTCAATTATCTCGCCAGGCAGACAGACAGTCATCACTCACCACCATGCTGCTGCTCTCTCGGAATCAAGTTACCGCGGACGCAGCGTCAGATGACTTGCTGCCTGACCTGCCTTTCGTTTCAAAATAAAAGCGATCCCGTGTTTTTCATGCTTTTCCATGCAGATTGTTTTATAAAAAAAAAAAAAAAAATTCCTCTGAAATATTAGGGGAGGTCCGGACCTCCCCGTGCTCATAGCTAGTTACGGCCATGCCTACATGGGTAAATTAAATCAGGTGCAAATAACTTCATTCTGGGTGAATCTTAATTTCAGATCAAGGTACATGTGAACGGGCATGATTTGTAAAATGTGTGTGTGTGTGTGGGTGTGTGTGTGTGTGTGTGTGTGGGGGGGTAACTTAATTTTCACAAGTGTGACAGGTGTGTATAAGTCAAGAAACCCAATTGGACTATTCTGTGAAAATCTTGAAGATTACATTGAACATTCTTCTTCAGTTATTCTCAGAGGCTTTTCTAGGAGTGTCTAGATCTTGAGAATTTGGCTTGGAGAGAGAGAGAGAGAGAGAGAGAGGGAGAGAGAGAGAGAGAGAGAGAGAGAGAGAGAGAGAGACAGAGACACAGACACAGAGAGAGAGAGAGAGAGAGAGAGAGAGAGACAGAGACAGAGAGAGAGAGAGAGAGAGATAGACAGACAGAGAGAGAGAGAGAGAGAGACAGAGAGGCCAGCTGAGGTGAAGGCAGACAGATCTGTGATAATAGACTGAGTCTGAAATGCAGAAAGGAGGGCAGGAAGATAAGCAGTTGCTGAATGGATGAAAGCAGACTAATAACACTGCACCTCATTGATCAAGCAATATGCTAACAAATGCACACATAAAGCATTTTAATAGATGCAAACACTTCCACCACAAATAAGTGTTGGAAGCTTTTGGTACGCATGTTTATTACTAAATAATCATTATTCAAGGAGGTTTCTGAGCACCGGCAAAATAGTGGCTCAATGAGGGGAGACTAAAGTGAGATGTGATGTTAGATACGACTGGTGCAAAGAAAGGCTCATCAGTGGCAGTCCAGGTAAAAAGTCACAGGAGAAGTATCAGTGTCAAAGGAGTGATAGAGGGGTAAGATAAGGGAGGGTCTGAAAAAGAGAGGCATTATTACTGAGAGAGGAGAGGAGAGGAGAGGAGAGGAGAGGAGAGGAGAGGAGAGGAGAGGAGAGGAGAGGAGAGGAGAGGAGAGAAAGACAGTCTGTGTTGTGACTGACTGGGACAGAGTGGTCAGGGACTTTACCTTGTCTCCTGCTGGAGCCTGTCCTGGAGACAGCCCTGGGTCTCCCTTAGAACCCTGTCAGAGAGAGAGAGACACACACAGGGTCAGGAGGAGCAACACTAACCTGCCATGTCGAATCTTTTTCTTTTTTCTCTCCATTCATTGATTCATTCATTAGATGTACACCCGGGCACATGGAGAGGCCACATTTCAAATGTAAGGTTGGCTAACCACTACTACCAATACGATATAAAAACAATTCAGGAGGCAATTTTTTTTATTAAGAAAATGGGGGGGATGCCAATGAAACATTTTCATTTTCCAAATAATGAAAAAGTAATTGTAAGTACTAGGTGAAGTAAGTAGGTTAAAGGTACATTTTGTGTTTCTCAAAATACTTTCTCCACAAGCCCCATTGCTCCCGGTAGCAAACGGGGTGTTAATACATACTTGCTGTTGCTCATCTATTGATGTTATAATTCTACACACGTCAACTTTCTAAATTGTATTAATTGGTTCGTTCATTCAATTCAAAGGAGCAGAATGACAAGCTCAAACGTAAGTTTAGTAGATTTAGTCTTTTGCCAATCAAATTCATTTTCCAAGATGAAATAACTGTGAACTAAGTAATTATTAAGTCGATTATTTTCTCTCTTCATTTGCATGTTTTGAACAGAAACTGAAATCACCTCTGCTTTCCACACTAGCAAATGATTAGCCTACTGATAGCGCTGACAACCCCGTTTCTGCAGGATTGAAAGAAGGACCAGTGTGTCCAAGAACAATAAGAGAGAGCACCATTCAGGGTGGTTTGCCTTTAGAGAGACCACTTCTCCCAAAGATCCTTCATCCTCAACTGAGGGCCAGGGTCAGTCCATGGACAGCCCATGAGGAGGATTTGAGGAGGTTTCCTTAAGCCGCTGTTTAAACCCACATTGACAAACTGAAAAGATTGAGGGTTGAATAACAAGACTTGAAGCTCCTGAGCCAATACAGACTGAGCTGTTGTTGTACTAACTGACTTTGACCAAAATGCGTGACACATTAGCCAATGAACAGCCAGGAAGGGGTCTCGCGCTACTTTTTAATGCTAAAATAAAGCTGATAATGTACAATTTGATAAAAAAAAAAAAAAAAAAAAAAAAAAAAAAAAAATCAAAGTACAACACAAACTGTCCATTTTGCTGCAACTCGACGGTGCTGCTTAATCCAGGACCTTACTTCCTGGAACTCTTGAGAGTAAAAAAAACTGGTCCATTGGAGTGAATGGAGATGTCGCGACTCTTCTATCTACACGGCTCTGTGTATACCCATGCACACACAATACTGGCTGCAAGAGTATCCTTAATCCTCCAGTATAATTTGCATGACATACAACACAACTCATAGCTCATAGTTTGATGCTATCAACAGATAGCATCAACATGTCAGCAGTGAGCAGCACATGTAGCTCAGCAAGAGAGTCACACTTAGCAACAATGTAACAATGCCTTTGAGGAGCCTGACCTCATCCAGTTCCTCTGTCACTCCAGACCACATGTGCAATTCCCACCAGGCACAGAGAACAAGCCAGGCAAGCAGTCTGCCAGAGCGGAGCTGATGTTAAGTGCATTACCACAGAAACAGCTGATGTTAAGTGCATTACCACAGAACAGCAATATTACATTTCAACTCCCAGAGGCCTCGCGCTTTTCTTTCCAAAATGAAGTGGATTCTGGTAAAAAAAAAAAAAGAAGAAGTAGTATTAAGTAAGTATTAAAATAAGTATTTTTTATTTTCATATACCTTAAAAGGAGTTAGCCCTAAAGGACGGGTTCCAAAACACTATCAATGCATTGCAGAAGCATCCTAGAACTCCCCTGGCAGCCATGTTGCGAGATCACCATGTCATTCCAGCACAACCGCCAAGTCCGGCTTGCTCGCTGCACTGTAACAACGGCATTGTCAACTTGTGCGTGTGGTTGGTTGTTCCAATAAGGCAGGATAAACATGGGCCGGCCCAAAAACAAAAAATAACAAGGGGGAGGGCAAATCAAAAATTCAATCCCCCCCGTCTTTATTTTTGTCTTTGCTCCAAGTGAAATATTTTATGGTCACTCATGATTCAGTAGCTCACACGTTGGCTTGGTTCCAGCCTTAAAACTTGTTATGTTAGGATTTTTTGAAATGTCTATGGAGAAATTGAATGGTGAACTCACTTCCGGGGCAAGAGACGTCACGTGACTGTTCAGATGGTCAATACAAAAGTATGCATGACACAATAATAAAAAATTCATTCATTCATTTGTGTCATCCCCTCTCTCTCTCTCTCTCTCTCTCCCTCTGTGTGAGGTGCCTGTCTTCCAGCCTGTTCAGGTGATGCTAAGCCATGCAAGGTGCTTGTTTGACACCTTCAATAATACATTCTCCTCAATAGCCATCTGTCAGTGAGTGATTACCTGCTCCTAACAGGCATCGCTGGCTTGGATTCTGAGCATCCCATTTCCATGGTTTTGACTGATGGCCATTGAGGCGTACAAAAGCTCGGGGTTGGGAGAGCAGAAATCCTAGCGTAACATAAAGCAACGACAGGGGAAACTGAGGTCCCTTTCTGTTTGAAACGTGTCAGCAGTGCATGAAGCAGACTCTATGGCTCTTGTAGGTCCCACGAGCACATGGTCATAACATTTCAGGCTGTGCTTAAAACACATGTCAACTGAGCCTTTTCAGCTCGCCACCGGGGGCTTCAAACATAGGTCTGTTTGTTGTTGTATATTCCTCTGTATTCATCGGAGGAACCAAATACAATTTGCACGGGGGTATTTTCCCAAGCTGAGACAAAGAGTCTCTCTCCCTGTTCCGCCTCCACACTGGGGTTGGGGGTCTGAGAATGACTCATCGATAGGTCACTATGGTATTAGACCACCGATTGTGTGTGTGTGTGTGTGTGTGTGTGTGTGTGTGTGTGTGTGAGAGTGTGTGTGTGTGTGTGTGTGTGCGCGCGCAATGCGCATGTGTGTGGTTTTACTTAAGTCGAAATTGGGGAAACACGCCCGACTTAAAGCGATCATCTCGAAGATTTCAGTTCCGTTCTCTTTGGCGACACCTATGGGGATGAGCGGTAATTGCAGGTGAGATCCAAACAGTGTTGCGTCATCCGTGTCACTGGCGCAGACGAGGCTCTCCCTCAACCAGCTTCCACACACTGTCCCAGCAAGGTCAAAGGGTCACACCAGAAGACATCCATCTGTTTGACTAATCAGAGAGGAAAACATGACATTCCTCTTTTGACGTGTGCTGACGACGGGGGCGAAGCCATCAGAACTCGTAAAAAGTACTCAATAGAGTACTCCATTCGTTCACTATATGAACAAACAAGCCCACGCTGAAGGGTCATTCAGTCACAACCAACTTGCCACATCAAAATTCAAACTTGCGCCAGACAGAGAGAAGGGCCGGAGGGGCCATACACGTCTCCTTTGTTTCTGCTCCTCCACTGAAGTCAGAACATGGGCTTCAGCACCGACTGGGACAGCGTGTTATGTGGCGACTCTGCGGTTGCCAGTTAGGACCACAGCCGCCGCAACCATCTGCAACCATCTCCATCTTTCCACATCCTCACTCCACTGTGCCAATGTGTCCTTTACATCTGTAGCATACGGGGGGAAACTTCAAACAGATCCAAAATTCAATCTATCTTTTTTTTGGGGGCTTTTTGTTGACATCAAGTGCGTGCTGTGACTGATGAGTGGAGAGACCAGTGAGCTCGGGTGAGGAGGATGTAGCAGCTTTGCTGGAGACGTCTTCCCTGTCACTCACTCGGTGACAAAGACCCTCCCACATCTGGCTGTGTCTGCTTTCAACCTGAGCAGCCATCACATGGTTCTTTACGGGGGGAAAAGACTTCCGTCTCTCTGCTGCTGCATTTGGTAAACACTTTTATAAAGTGTTAACCAGTGTCTGGGAGTTTTATACGTAACCTACTGCCGGTATGTATATTTATGGGGCAGCCTAAAACAGTGAAATTGTGATAATGTCACCCTGAGATTTACCTTCAGCTTAACAATATTGTCATGATGGAAGAGATGATTTTGGACAAATTGTTTTTAACTTTAACTATAGTATTCAATGTTTGTATATAAATGTATATAGTTGCCATCCATCATAGATTGTGGAATGTCCATTTTTGATGGTGGTTGGGCTAAATGCATCCAGATCATCATGAGACTGATTACCTGACTAGTTCATGGTCCCTGATTGGCCTCATCTGAGGAGGTGTTGGCTATCTGAGGAGGTGTTGGCTATCTGAGGAGGTGTTGGCTATCTGAGGAGGTGTTGGCTATGTGTCTGGAATGTTCTTTGTTCCTAATTTTTACCTGAAGAAAGTCTAAGGACCAAAACGTTATATCAGTAATGAAGTTTATTGCAAGTAAAAGGACAGTGTGTGTGGGAATTCTCTCTTGTCTTGGCTGTAAACCATCTTTCTCAAAGTAGACCACGGTGGCGTGAATGCACACATTATGCTGTGGGTGGCCCGAGCACAGTAGGAACCAAAACCCTAAGTGGGAGTCTTCTTAGTTCCATATGGGGCATCTCATGTAGAGCGCCATCAGTCAATGCTAGCCAGTAAGCAGAAACAGCTGCAGTAATGGCTGCTTTCTATACAGCAAACTAGAATGACAAGACTTACAGACACTATGTCTTTAGATGTGCAGCCACTGAGTGTGTCTCATCACTCATGTTGTTGCTTATATCACTCATGTTATCTGGGATGCATTATCTTTTTTCAGCTTGTTACCTGGGACAGATTGAGCTGACTTGAATTTAATTTCCGCCTATACCAGATTCTGCTTCCACATGTGAATAAACATCTAGCCTCAATGGATAATTCCTGATCGTCTGTGCAAAACGACCTACAGTACTACCTATTATACTGCTTTCATGTTATGGAATCGTTGGACATGTTGAGTGTGAAGGTCACAGGTTCAAACCCCAGGTGATACAACCTGCTTCTGAGGCACGAGGCAACAATTCATATTCATATCCTCCAGTAAAACTCCAGCTGTTGATGCTGCGTCCACAGGGAATAGAAAGGTGAGGGACCATGATGCTACCTGTCTATACCAGTGGTTCTCAAATGGCTCATTTCCACCACATATAACGGCACAGTACAGCTCTACTCGACCTGGTCTTACTCGTCTCTACTTGATATAGACTCTGTTTCCATAGCAAGTTTACTCGCCTCCGCCCACACCTGGTCATCATAGCGACCGCATATCTGTCCTCCGCCCATAGCCGAAGTGGGCTATAACGTATAACGTTAAAATTAAATCCATACACGGAACTTTTAAACTGGTTATGAAATACTGGTGCCTGTAAATGACCTACAGTGTACATGGGCAAATGACAATCGGCCAGGAGAATGGATATCACTTTGTTGTTACTCAAACTCACATGCATGCACTGCGCGGGGGACGGGAGTTGCACTACAGGGAGAAGGGAAGCCTCTAGCCCGGCGGCAACTCACCAGGCAAGACCGCGGCTTCGCTAAACCCCCGCCTCCGGCCTAACGGAGCCGACGTTACACACAACTACAAAGGGCTTCCTGAGGAGCGGACTTTTTCTCTCTCAAAACAATTGAAAACCACCGTCATGTTAAAGCTGAGCAAGGAGATCGATTTTATTTCACCAGAGCCGAAGGCAGCAACACAAAAGACTGATGGAAATAAAAGACTGATGGAAATAACAGAAGAGAAGGTAAGCCCCACTAAACTGGCATCCAGCATTGACAGTAGATACAGTAAACACGATTCTGCCTGACCAATCAGTCGTCTGCAGTGTTTTCACGTCACCGTATGGTACCGGGTCCACAGCGCTGGAACCTCAACAGAGCAGGCACCAAAAGCAGCACGACTCAACCCCGACTCGACCCGGGCTGTCCAGGTTTTTGATCGGTGGAATGAGACAAAAAAGCGAGACGAGCTGGGCGGGGCCGCGCTGATACCAGCGGTGGAAATGGGCCAAAAGTGGGGTCCGGCCCAGGGACTACGGTTCCAGGAGGTCCCCAGCAAAAAGGGGGCTCATTTATTTTCAAGCAAACAGCTAAGCAAGTATGTCCCACTTACAGAAGAACGCTGCCTCTTATAAATTATATTGTGAGCTTGATTACATTTTTCAACCTGTGATGCATGACGTTCCTTTTCTCTGTACCGATGTTTCTCATTCAAATACATGACTCTTTACTGCCATGAAAGGGAAAGAATACCTTTTGCCAAAGCAATGCGATGAGTCACTAGTTGATGTAGCGTAAATAAGGCCTCATCACGAGAGAGAAGCACAAACACGACACAGATGAAACAAGCTCCATGATAACATCATCAAAGCACTATGGTTGCCTTCCTCGTTGTGACTCGCTCAAAGTAATCTTATAGCAGAGTACGTCACCTTGAGGCACTGCGCCAAGACTTCAAAATAGATAGTGTGTGATTGTGTGTGTGTGTGTGTGTGTGTGTGGGTGTGTGTGTGTGTGTGTGTGTGTGTGTGTGTGTGTGTGTGTGTGTGTGTGTGTGTGTGTGTGTCTTCTTGTACAGCTATGTTGGTGAAAACCAATTAGAGTTTTATACCTGGGAAGTGAGGATATTTTAGGAAAGTGAGGAGATTTTGGCATGCCCTCACTTTCTCACACACCTTCAAAGGACTGTTTGAAGGTGAAGACTTGGTTTTAATGGTTAGGTTAGAATTGGGTTTAGGTTAGGGTTAGGGTAAGGGTTAGGCATTTAGTTGTGATGTTAAGGTTAGGGTTAGGAGCTAGAGAATGAGGCATAATGTAGATCATCAAGTCTCCAAAAGATAGATGGATGAAATTGCAGCTTTAAAGCAGCAGAACATCTCAGTGCTTGGACAATGGGAGAGCTTTTTTTTTTTTTTTTAACCTTTATTTATACAGGGGGAGTCTCACTGAGAGCAATGCTCTCTTTTTCAGGAGCGCCCTGTTCACATTCACACACACATTCATACCTGGAAGCTGCCCAGTACAACCACCAGTCTGATCTGCTGGCCACTGAGCAGCTCCACTGGAGCGGTTGGGGGTTAAGGGCCTTGCTCAAGGGCACCTCAGTGGGTGGTAATGAGGGAGGGGCAAGTGCTGCCTTTTCATATGGATAGCAGCAGTAGCACATTGTCAGAGTGAATAAGCATACAGAGAGAACATGAAAACACAACCAGACCGTGACAAATTGAGCAGATGAACACCAAAGTCTCATGCAAATTGCTGGCTAAATATTATGATAGGAGACAGCATTCGTTTTTACAAGTCCAAGACAGCAATGCTAGCTACTCAGGGGCAGCACGACAGCACCTCACAGACAGGGGTA
Organism: Poromitra crassiceps; assembly: GCF_964638095.1. Taxonomy (NCBI): domain Eukaryota; kingdom Metazoa; phylum Chordata; class Actinopteri; order Beryciformes; family Melamphaidae; genus Poromitra; species Poromitra crassiceps. Next base: position 42,039,059 of record NC_139632.1, read on the forward strand.
TGAACATGACCAGAGTCTGGTACCACCCAGGAGAGCAGACAGCCCCCATTTACAAATGATCAAAATAGACTAATCGATTAGAAAGGAGTCTTTCCGGCTTCAGGCTACTTACAATGTTCTATTTACTTTGGACTAATTGCGGATTGCCTGCTCTCAATCTCTCTATCTCTCTCTGACGATTGGCAGGGTGTCTCAGTCTGTAGGATGACAGGAAACCACCTGGGGCAGTATGGAGCTCAGTCTTCTCATCCCCTCCTCTAGACTCCAAAACTCTTCAAACCCCATGTACTAATGTACACCAATTATTCTCAAAGCCCAAACTCCACCAGCCCTGCTGTTGTAAATCTCACGGCCATCATATCTTTCACCGCTACAAAGCCGGGGGATTATAGGGGTATGAAATGACATGACTCGGGGTGCAGACTGTAACGTTATGAGCTTTACCATCTGCTTAAAGCGCCCCAATTGTTCTGTGTGACTGGAATTGTTCTGAGATCTTGGGTTTCATAACAACCACCCTCGTCACAGCACTTCAACTTGATTTCTCCCTGGGTATAAACACAGTCTGCATGGCTTGGATCACTCAAATTAAAAGAATACATGGAAATGTACGATGAATTTCCCATGTGTTTTATACATGCAGTATTCTAAACATGAGCGGTGCATTTTGATTGAATATATTCATCTTTATTTTTCTGAGAAACGACTGAGAAATATGATATTACAGAATTTTCTTTTTTTGCTTTGATAGTTCAGAGTAGAGAGAGAGAGAGAGAGAGAGAGAGAGAGAGAGAGAGAGAGAGAGAGAGAGAGAGAGAGAGAGAGAGAGAGAGAGCAAAGACTGGGAGAGGGGGGGGTGACATGTGATACAACTCCTGTGATTCAAACCTGCCTCCATTACAGCACATTATAATCTAATTTAATTTTATCTTAATTTATCCCATCAGTAAATATTTTTTTAGTTCTTAACCAGGGGCACATTTACACAATACTGAGGCTTTCATTGTAACTGTTGTAGTTCTATTCTAACCATGCACCTCAGTTACGTACTATCAATAAATCCATCAATTACATTTTAATATGTAATTTATGTCCATACAGTAAATTCGAATTTGTGATGTCTGTGCTATCAATCACTGTGCAACGGAAGGTATCACACAGACACCACAATCAATCAAATGGTGGATACAGTCCTTTTCCCACAACCATCAGCCAATACTCAACCACGCCCAAAGGGCATTTTCCATAAAAAAAAAGAGTGTATCTTGGCAACCATGGAAAAGAGAATAATCAAAGGACGCATTAATGTGAACCCTGCAGCTACATAAAGTATGTTGTGCCTCTGCTGAGAGAAAGATGCATGATTTGAGAGCTTTGAAACGGCCTTTGGACCATCCTCAGCCTGAATGTGCTGATGCTACTGTACCACAAAATAAACTTAGATCATTAATCAGCCATTTTCCAAAGCAAAGCCACATATGACTTTGTCAGAGAGACACGGCATCCGTGTCAAACATGTTCATCTATTTATCTATTATATCATAGGATCAAAAGAACTATGTATTTATTTCAAATCAAAACCAAAATGGCAATCATCTCTGTTAGTGTTGCCAAAAAGAAATGGAGAGAGTGAGAGCGAGAGAAAACATTTTTGGAGAGGCATTGGAGCCCTCTTTAACCCGTTTGTGGAGAGACAAGCCATTTTCTCACCAAAATGAAAGACTTTAGTTTTGTCACTGTATCGGAAATAGACTCACCTCCACTGACAATACACTGAAATAGACTCACCTCCACTGACAATACACTGAAATAGACTCATCTCCACTGACAATAGACTGATATAGACTCACCTCCACTGACAATACACTGAAATAGACTCACCTCCACTGACAATAGACTGATATAGACTCACCTCCACTGACAATAGACTGATATAGACTCACCTCCACTGAGAATAGACTGATATAGACTCACCTCCACTGACAATAGACTGAAATAGACTCACCTCCACTGACAATAGACTGAAATAGACTCACCTCCACTGACAATAGGTAAAAAGCTGCATCTTTCTTTCTGCGCGTGAAGGGGGAGTGTGGACGCAGAGCATGACATTGACCCTGGCCTTTGCGTGGGGATCTGAGGCAACTCATCTGGCTCTTCCACAGCTCCTCCACTCCCCCAGATACTAACCAGGACCCTGCCTGGTGCTCCCAGGACGCCTGTCTCTATCTGCCTAGTGGAGGAGGAGGCCACTCACCTTGGGGCCAGGTGGACCGGGCTGTCCCGGGCTTCCATGTGGACCGGCGGGACCCTGGAACATATGCAGACAGAGAGGGAGAGAGAGAGAGGAAGAGAGAGAGATTATCTCAAAGTCTATCGGACACAACAGCCCAGTATTTAAGATGAGTCAGATGTCCGCTAAAACCTCCAGCTGCACGCTCAACTACAGAGAGAGGTAATGTGAAAGCGTGCGCGGAGAAAAGAAAAGAAAAGAATTAATCCAGATTGAGTGAGTGAAGTTAATCCAGATTGAGTGAGTGATGCGTTCCCATAAACCCACAGACTGTTTATATCACACACGGATTATGTCACATTTTTCTTAGGTGGACCAAACCAATCCCATTCCTCGAACATCACAGGTATGCAGCGCGTGCACAAGCGTACGCACACGCCAATCACACGCCCGCATACGCACACACACACGGACGCACGCACGCGCGCACACACGCGCGCACACACGCACACGCACACACACACACACACACACACACACACACACGCCTACAACACATGCACATTCATATGCAGACATGCACACCATACATACACCACATTCCTACACATCTGCACCCCTGCTGTTTGCAAGCCGGGCTCTCCGGCACTAAAGCAATGTCTGCACTGAAACAATGTTTTAGTGCAGAAATGTTAGTGCACTTGAAATGTTTGAAAATGAAACGTTGAAATGTTGTCAAATGTTGAAATGTTGAAATGTTTGAAATGTTTAGTGCACTTTAGTCTAAAGCAATGTCTGTACTAAATTTGGGTGACTGACCCCTCCCATCAAGGCATCTCTCCCCCCCCCCCCCTCTCTCTCTCTCACTGATCTCAGTACAGAGCGTGCTTTAGCCAAAAACATATTGGCTGTTGAATGATAGAAAGGAAATTCTCATCCACATCAGTGTTACTGAATGGTGCATGAGCATTCATGTGTAACTATGATCATCGGGGTCATTTAGCTGAAGAAAACAAACAGTGGAAATTGTATCCCATCTTTGAACAGTGAGTCTGAAATGTTTCACTCATGCTCCCCTTCAATGGCAAAATGAACCAAATTCTATGTCAAATAATATACAAGATACCTGCTTACTGTAGTAACCCCCTCGCTGCTGATCCCTGCTTACAATACAAAACTCCCACTAAAGTGCACAGTACAGCCTGAGTTGCATGAGAACTGCCCGCACCATATGGAGCCAGTCTGATAACGCTAACAACAAGCAGAGGCAGCAGAATGAGTGTGGCACAGCACAGTGTGCTGAGGCAGCAGACAGAGACATAACCACAGCGCCCACAGCTTCCCACCACATCATCAGCCCAGGCCTCTCTTTATGACTCATCTCCTACAGTATGCTTACAGTACATTCTGGAGCAGCCATGTGCTTTTTACTAGGAGACATGTTTTACTTTTGGCTGGAGGTGTGTGTGTGTGTGTGTGTGTCTGTCTGTCTGCCAGCCTGTCTTTCTGTCTGTTAGACTGACTGAGCGAAAGGAAGCGCTAGTTCTGAATATTGCAGTTGAGTGATGCAGACAGCAACACATGCATGTGTTAAGCCACGCGCTAATCACAAAACACCAAGAGAGCTAGTAGCTCCCTTGGCAGAGCTGGTTTAACGGGCCTTATACTGGGGGGGAGTGAGCATAACCAACAACTCACTATAGTCGCTACCACTCGGGACTGATGAGAACTCGGATTCACTCAGTTACACACACACGCACGCACGCACACACACACACACACACACACACACACACACACACACACACACACACACACACACAAACACAAACTATATACTACAATTCATGCATCCCCACACGCCAAATTTTCCAGTGTTAATAAGCATTGACTTTTCAGTGACAATCATAGTTGACAAGTGTTGAGTCTGTCCACTCATAGAGCTGACATGGCTCTGGGGCCAGCTGTTCAAAAACTATATAGACGTGTTAAATGAACTCTCGCATGCAGAGCTACATAAACACAGTCGTAGTGTTGATTTTTACATGCTCAGTTCAATTAACCCCAACGATCGTGCTGCGCAGAAGGTGACCTCTCGGTTCAATTAACCTCAACGATCGAGGTGCGCACAACATTACGTCCTCCAGAGATCAAAAGCCACCTATTTATATAGACCTTTTCCCTCCGACGCACGCTGTATACATTCAGTCAAAACGTCTTGTTCTGTTTAAAGATGCCTTCAGGGCCCGCGCGGGCGGTGATCACAGCGTTGCATCCTGACAGCTTTGGCAGTCGCGTACAGCGTCGTCCCAACATCAGAGTGGAAACGCGGCCGGTGGCGGTGGCATCTGGAACGGTTTGCTCGCTCCACCTCGACGCTCCGAAGACGGCGGGGAGTAAACAACGCTGCGTGCATCCTCTCAGCGGACTATCTCATTGTCGTGCTCCATTACTAACCCAAGCCTTGCTCCTGATTTTAAATCACACAAACCACAAACATGTCTGTCAGCGGCTCGTCCACCCCCCCACCCCCCCCCCCCCCCCCCGACAGGCTCAGCTGGATCACGATGTACAGGGAAAAGCACATATGGCCGGTGTCTGCTGGTCGCCACAAGATATGGTGAAGATACATTGGGAGAGGCTTGTTCTTGTGTGCGTTAGTGCTGTTGATTACATGTAGCAGCCTCCAACGCCAACGAACCTGACGTTAACCTCTCTGTAGTAAGTCAGCCACTGAACGTTCAATACTAGCTGGGCTGAACTGGCCCCTCCTCCACACTGGCCCCTCCTCCCCAGGCTGTTTCAAAAGACGTTATGACCCCCCGATATGTCTAAAAACAACAGCACCTTCTCTATATTTTCTCTGCCTTTTCTTTAAACAATTAAACTCTATACAGTTATGTGTTCATATTGTTTGGAATCAACGTACCAAGTCAAATTCTTTGTACTTGTACACAGATTTGGCCAAATATGGGATTACTGTTCTGCGTGATCAAAATGACATCACCCATATCCCCTGATTCCAGTGAATTTAAGTAACTTTTTTTTTTAAAGGTGATGAAGAGAGGCAGTTTTACCAGCCATTATGAAGGTATTTATCGTCGCACTTTTTCTTCATTCTATCCCCACTTTTGCCTGCATAGATTTGGGTAAATTGGCCCATCCTGATGCCTGCTGAAAGCAACACTGTCCATCTGTCTGACCCCATTCTGCCCGTGTAGCATCCCCTCTAAAGCACAGCGTACTACTCACCCGAGGCCCTCGTTTTCCTGCAGGACCAGGTAAACCAGGGGCACCAGGAGGACCCTAGATCCAAGACAGATACAGGGAGAGGGAGAGAGAGATAGAGAAGGAAGGAGGGAGATAGATAGATAGAGAGAAAGAGAGAGAGGGGGTTGGCAGAGAAAGAAGGTAAAGTAACAGAGGAAGGTGAAGGGGGGGAAAAGAAGAGTATGTTAATGGCAAGCAATAACATGCAGTTCACTGTCCTGGCCTCCGCCATGATGACTATGTGCCTTTATTTATGTGAGAGCTATTAAGTTCAAAGAAAGGAGCCAAGTGTTTTCAACTCAAAACACTATTAGAGGGAACTCTGGGCAGCGGGGTCGAGTTACATTCTCGGGATGAGTCTGACGCCACACGAGTCCCTGCTGGTCAGCGGCGGGATTAACAAACCTCCGTCATGGAAAAAACATAGCGTGAAAAACACATGGTTGGCGATTGCACGTCATGTTCTGTTGGATGCGAGATGTGAAAGGCAAAAAGCATCATTCACACATGCGGACGGCACTTCTGCATTCCACAGCAGATCCCAACGACGGGCCTCATTTATCAATACTCCGATGGAGCTCAACAGTCACATGACACCTCGGTTCAGGAAGAGTATTTCCCCCGTCCATATTCTGCAATGAGATTTAGATTATTAGCCATAATGTGACCACCCAATGCAGACTAGAGATGGAACGATATGAAAATTTTGAAAAAAAGTTTGTTAAAATGTGCTGAAAATGTTCAAAAAGTACAAATACACTCACAGAAATCATTTCACCAAGTTTTATATTGAAAACTCAGACCCCAAAAAGGATTGATACACTCGCTGAAATCATTTCTCCAAGGCTGCGCGTCTGCATCTGGGAGACGGTTGCCAACTTTGGTTGATGATGGACAGTATTTATTTACCATGTTTTTCAAAGCATTGTAATCATAGCCACACACACGGTACCACTGTTTTAATGATAATTAAATTTTGAAACGGTACGGTTATCATAAGGAATTTTATCACGGTTATCATTAAAACCGGTTATCGTTACAGCCCTAATGTAGACTTACCACAGGTGAGCTAGTTGTAAAATGATGGTATATGTTTCTGTAGAGGCCACAAATCTGTATGATATCATCCTTATTTATTTTTTAAACATTTTCTATTCAATGTCATGGAGAACTATTACACTACCCACAATTCTAACGTGTAATATAGACGTCTTTGATTGGTGTAGCTTGCTGTATGATCGTCTGTGATTGGTGGAGCACGCTGGGTGTTAGTTCTCTAGTGAAATATCTCTGGCTAGGCTACTATGAACGTACGTAGGTCACAGCTTGGTGAGTAAAGGGCTCAAACCGCCACTGAGTCGACTGAAAGTATGTTGTAGTCCATTCCCCGGTTCATTCAGATTAAAGCATGGAAATGCGTTAACATTAGCCATGGAGCTAATTGACTCCCATTGGCTGAAACGCCAATGGGAAACGCTGTGAATCTTCCTTGGTCTTCTGCGTTCTTTTATACAATAGGTATTATTGTAGCATTTTTTATTTCTTGTAATGAGTAGCGCTGTAAAGAGTACCACTTTGGCCTTTGGTATGCTGCGCTCTTTTATACAATATGTACTGTTGTAGCTTTTTATTTTATTTCTTGTAATTATGTATTGCTAAGTGACAAAACGACCACTTTGGCCTATAGCCTTGCACTTTGCACTGATCACTGGCACTTTAAACTGCTACTTTGTACTTGTATTGTGTTTAACTTTGTCTGCTGCACTTTATGTTTTTATCCAGGATGTTGTTGAGGTTATGTCTGTTTTTTATGTTTTTATGTTTTGCTGCAACCCAAAGTGTCCTTCTGCGACATACGAATAAACTTGAACTTGAACTAGCTCTGTCGCTCAATCATCTGCTAATCCGATTGGCCGGAAATGCCGGAATGGATTATGGGATGAGTAGTTCCTTCACTCTTAAAATACATACTCTTGTACCATTTTTTCTCTCTTCATTTTTCAATGTTTTTTTCAACTCTGAATCAAATGTTTTATGGTGACGGTTCTCTAGCTGGCCGGTTGGCTTCTTTCCAGGCTTAAAACTCTTTAGATAAGTTTTTTTTTTTAAAGTGATGGAGAAAAATGTATGGTGGAATTCTCTTCAGGAACCAGAGGTGACGTCCCAATGTCTGTTGAATGACTGTTGAGCTCTATACTGGTGTACAATATTGAATGATGGTTAAAATACTGGGTCAAAACTCACAAACCAGGCATCTGTCAGCCAACTCTATTAATACAGAGCCAAAGTCACCACCTACTTCCTGCTTCAGCACACGCACCAGCATAGAACAAATATGAGACTTTTTTTTTTATCCCGTTTGAATTGTGCCAGGAAGTACACACATTGTGCCAGGAAGTACACACGTGATTTTTCCTCCACATGACTTTGGCTCTGTATTGTTGGCTTGTATGTGGGGCCCAATGTTGACTATTACATGTCTTTCATTTGTTTGTGTCCATATTCACAACTAATATGTGATCAGAATTCAGAGTAAGAGTAAAAACCTATACAACAGCCAAAGTATGGAAAACGCGAGCTCAACTTGAAAAATACCTCAACTTTGAAAAGATACCTTTAAAAGTCCAATCTTAACTGGATACAAACACACCGTAACACTTGATGATGGCATGTTTCAGCTCGTAGGCTGAAGTGGAGATTGGAGGTATAAATGGCGTGGAAAGGAAATACAGTGTTATCTCGTCATATCTTTAGGAGCTCAATTGGGCTGTCAGGTCCACACGTGACGTGGGAGCAATATGCTTTCAGATGCAGGATGAAAGAGTACATTTCTCATTTCACTTCCATAACGCACAGCCATGATGAATGAGATCTCACTGCCATAACGCACAGCCACAGTGTTTCCCCTAGAAAAATGTTCAGGCCTGGAGGGATTTCGAAACGTACCCCGACCGCACCGGTGGGGGCCATCGCTGGTGACGCTAAACTTTTAGCTAACCTGTTCGCATCTATGTTGGCAATGGCATCTTAAGTATCATCATACTATTATGAGATGCGATGCGAACAGTTGTATTATGGGATGTGCGTTTCCCAGGCAACGACACACGTTGACACGTTTTGGAACAGCGCCGCACGCTGGCACAATGCTCCTAAAAGCAAAATGCTTATTGTTTTGAATGATTTGGCATCTTCTATTACTGTCCACTGTCAACACCAGTATTGTTGTGTATTGTAATAATATGCCATAAAAGGTTTATTGAAATTTTGGGGAGAGCAGGGGGAAAAAAAATAATAATTGCAAAAACATTTCTGGCCTGGTGGGGGCGCTGTTGTAGAATGGTAGGGGAAACACTGAATGAGATCTCACTGCCATAACGCGCAGCAATGATGAATGAGATCTCTCACTGCTAGCATTTTCCTGTCTGATGGCTGCTTAGAGATGCAGCGACATATCCGTCCTGACCAGCAGTGCAGAGAATTTGTTTACCGATTGGCCGGTGGTTGGTCTACCCCCCCCCCCCCCCCCCAAAAAAAAAGAGTTATGATTGAAAAATGGAAGCCTTTCAAAGAGGGCATCATGACACTCTGTTCCAAACACAGCAAACACAGAGCAGAAGGTTGAGGCTTCTCGTAGGAAGGTCGGCTGAGTGCAATGGGAAGTGTCAATCAGCGATAATGCAAATTGCAGGCTTCCGCTGTGATTGAGGATAACCTGAATGAGTTTAGTAACAGGAATGCCATTTTGCTCTGATGCACCAAGTGAGAGAGCTCAATTCAGATTTTCAGTCAACGTGTTACAGTAAGTGAGTTCAAATAAAATGACTTTTAAAGTTGAACCCAGTTCTGCCTCATGGGATAAATGTTATCAAGGCAGCCAAAGAGGAATTCCCCTTCTGGCCAATAGAGCTGTTTAAGCTCCAAGCTACTGTGCTACTAGCCACTGTGCTATTAGCCACTGTCTGTGCTACTAACCACTGTGCTATTACCCACTGTCTGTGCTACTAGCCACTGTGCTATTAGCCACTGTCTGTGCTACTAACCACTGTGCTATTACCCACTGTCTGTGCTACTAGCCACTGTGCTATTACCCACTGTCTGTGCTACTAGCCACTGTGCTATTACCCACTGTCTGTGCTACTAGCCACTGTGCTATTACCCACTGTCTGTGCTACTAGCCACTGTGCTATTACCCACTGTCTGTGCTACTAGTAGCCACTGTGCTATTACTAGTGATGCACGTTATATCGGCAATCATATCGGTATCGGCCGATGTTTCAATGTTAATATCGGTTATCGGTATCAGCCAAAATGTTCCCATTGAGAGGAAACAACAGCTACTTTATGGGCTTTTCCAAATGTTTTGTAAATAAAGACATGCATAACTTTTTCAAATTCACAGTGTTTGACATGTGTTTTTCAGTATGTACAAAATGTTATTATCATAGAAATGTGTTTTTATACAGATCATATCGACATCGGTAAATATCGGTTATCGGCCATAACAGCAAGTTAACATCGGTTATCGGTATCGGCCAAAATTTTTATATCGTTGCTATTAGCCATTACCCACTGTCTGTGCTACTAGCCAATCCTGTTTTCCCCGAACGAAACTTGTCCAGTGTTGGTGCCCACTATAATATAGAGAGCCAAAGTCATGGCCTTCACACGCACCAGCATCTGGAAAAATATGAATGGTGGTCACAACAACGGTGAGACAATATTTTTTTGATCCCGTTTGAATTGTGCCATGAAGTACACATTAGGGCATTCACGACTAGTGAATTTTACTAGTCGACTAGTCGTCCCTAAAGGTAGTCGACTAGTCGTCTATTTTATTTATTTATCTTTAAATAAGAACATGAGGTATTTACACGACATACATGGACTATCATATCCCATATCCCCCACAAAGAACATCAAAACACAACAAAACAAAACAAGAAAACTGCATAAGATACACAATAATCCAAGAACAAACAAGACTATTGGACAAACAACCAAACAAAAACAATGCATTCAGCTCCTATCCTGATAAGCCTAATGACACTGGGGTAAAAAGTTCTCAAAGTCAAACTCTGTATGTGGTTGCCATATTTTGGGGATGTCTAAGAATCTGCCTTTGCTCTTGTAGTAAATATTATCCGACGTATGGTAGCTTGAGAGTTCATTCCAACAGTGAACTACAGCTGGGGGATTGGATGCTTTCCAATTTAAAGCTATGCATTTCCTAGCTGCCATCAGGGCAAGATCTATGTATTTACTTTGAATGCATTGTTTTTGTTTGGTTGTTTGTCCAATAGTCTTGTTTGTTCTTGGATTATTGTGTATCTTATGCAGTTTTCTTGTTTTGTTTTGTTGTGTTTTGATGTTCTTTGTGGGGGATATGGGATATGATAGTCCATGTATGTCGTGTAAATACCTCATGTTCTTTCTTAAAGAAAAAAAAAAAAAAAAAAAAAAAAAAAAAATAGTCTGTGAATGCCCTAGTACACATATGATAAAGATAATTTTGCAAGTCAAGAAAGTTGCAGTTACACTAGAAGTTATCAATTAGAAAGACTACACAGAACCAGTCGCGTACAGTAGGCTACTAAGTACGTTAGAACTTTCTCTCCCGCCAGGCCATGTTGGTGTGACGTATATTGTGCGAGGCGAGAGATGTAGTCGATTGATTGATTTCACCACCTCTCATATTTTTTCAGATGCAAGTTCGTACGCTGAAGCAGGAAGTAAGCGTGACTTTAGCTCTCTATAGAGTCCCTAAGTCACACCCTCTTCCAGGTTCCCCATGGGGCCTAGGGAGTGACATTCCCCTTTCATTTTTCCATTGATGTTTCATAAAATCTTTATAACTTGGACAAATTCCCTCTCTTAGTTTCCATGGGCAATCTGGCGATGATGGCGGGACTCGGGCATATTCAGTCCAAGATCAAATCAGAACAGCAGATGAAACCAGGCATCTACCAATTGGCAAATGGCGCAGAAAAGATGTTTCGTTTTACAAGGCTTTAGAATTCACGATTCCGATACATCCAATGTTCCTCAGACATCACCAATCTCCTAGTAGTACAGATTTATACTTTGAAAAGTTCCGTCACTATAGAGACTGATTATTATGGGGTAGGCTGGAGCGTCCTCGTCCCACACTGAATGTCAGAAGAAGAGAGGAACAGAGAGAGAGAGGGAGGGAGGGAGGAAGAAACAGCTGTTTGTTCCTCTCCACTCCTACACTCACACACATGGAAACTGTGAGCGCACCACCGCCTTCGCCACAACAACAGGGCCTAAAGAGAGCAAGACTCTCATGAAAGGGAATGATAACGTTCACGTGCGTGATCTATAACTGCCAGCACAGCAGGGCTCTAATCCCTCCCAATGGAGTCAATTTCAAGAAGTGGATTTTCTGGAAAATAGGGTGCATCATCTCTTTAACCCATTGATACCTGATGCAGCATTTGTGTGTGTATCCCTTTAAGACCGCGAACCGCGTTGACGCGGTTCGCGGTCTTAAAGGGATACGCACACAAATGAGGGATATACACGCAAATGCTGCATCAGGTATCAATGGGTTAACGTGCATTTCACTTGAATTTAATCGCGCACAGAAATGGGCCCTGCAGTGCATTGTCCCCCCCAACATGTTGTCAATGAGCGAGCTGTCGCCTATACAGTACGCAGCCCTAGTAATAACAGGCCACGTTATGCGAGACATTTCCAAAAAGTAGAAATGCATTTGATAGGCAATGCATGATTTAAGCCTATACTTCCACCCCTCCTTTGAAGCTTGGTTCAGCTTAAGAATCCTTATAATGAGATATATAGAGTCACACATGATCCTGCACAGATCCCCCTTATCATCTCAGTAATGAATGGCTTATGCCTTTATAGCAACACATGTGTAGGTAACACGCTAATAGCAATTGATATATCAAAAACTAAAATACAATGTACCTGTTACAATGTGTGTCTCTCAAAACTTCCAAACAGTTCCTCTGGGGTGTCGTCGTGCAAAAGTGCAGCCACTAGCAAAGCATGATAAAAAAAATCACAAAAGCTATCCATGTAAAAGCTCTCTCAAATGTGAGTTGCACAATGACAATGTAAAATATGACTGGGGGAAAATACTTTTTATATAACATGCCAAATATACCAAAACTCAAATTAAGAAGTGTTTTAAATCAGTGGTTCTCAAATGGGGGTCCGCGGACCCCCAGGGGTCCATGGCACTTTGCCAGGGGGTCCGTGAAAAGTTTTCAGGTTAAAAAAAAAAAAAATGCTATATGTTAGCCTACTTATTCCTTCTCAAACTACTTCCTACATGGTGCTAGTCTATCAAAATATCTTGGCTGTCATTGATTGTGTTGCATAGTGGTTTTCTGTACTGTTGACAAATTGTGATATTGTAAGTCGCTTTGGACAAAACAAAAGCGTCTGCTAAATGACGTAATGTAAATGTAATGTAATAAAAAAAAATATATATATATATATATTTTGCAAAATCTTCATAGTTCAACGAAAATAGTTTATGCTTTAAATCTAAAATGGTTCATGGATTACATTCTAATAACAAACCTATCAAATTAAAAGTCAAGCACGTTACCGTGGAAACAATTAAGCTTAGCCCCAAATCACAAATCAGAATGAGGGGGTCCCCGGGTATATTTTCTATCTTGTAAGGGGTCCTTGGCTGAAAAACATTTGAGAACCTCTGTTTTAAATGATCATGTAACACTTACAGTGTAAGGTCATTGGCAGCCTATACATACCAGTCTACTTGTCTGGTTATGTGCCTGAAGAACTACAAAGTATTTCCCTTAGGGGGGTAAACCCACTTTTTTTCCCCCAAGTTCAAACTGAAGAGGTAATGACACAAACAGAGTGAGCCACTGACCTTCAGCTGAACCGGCATTCAAAACATGCCTGCATCGAAACGGCCAGAGCAGCCAACACATACAACCCGCTGAGGACAATGGCGCAAAAGAACAAAGTACGGTACTCACTGCCTCATTTATCCATAATCCTGCTAAGAATACTGCAGTAAAGTATACTCAGGCCTGCTAAGAATACTGCAGTAAAGGCTAAGCTGTGTAAGCACTGAGGTAATACTGTGTGGAAACTCTGTGGCAGATCAGTTCACACATCTAACATCATCGCATACATTCTAAAGCCTCAAATCAGGACAGATAGACCCGGAACATCTCACTTTCATGGAAACATAAGCAGCGACGGATGAAGATCTAAGCCATTAAACTGTGTTCAGGCTTACGGAAGAGGCGAAGCTGTCCTGACAGCTAAGCTGACGTCATGAGGTTGGATGGACAGCTCATTTTTCACCCTCGCTATAGCTCCCGACCTAAAGATGAGTTATCCTCTCTCGCATCAGAGCAAAAGTGGCTGGCAGTATTTCAGCAGGGAAATGACATGTGTTATTTTAACCACCTGTTGATACATGAAAAAAAAGAAAAGTGCTTGGACACGCCATCACCTCTAAATCAATACACCGCCCTGCCAAAATATCTCTTCGTATATCCGGGCGTAGGTGAGGAAGCCAAACGTTAGAAAGCACTCCGAGCATAATGGACGTAAATTAGCTATGATTGCTTGCATTGTAATTTCCCTCTTGATCGTGCATGGCGCCGCGCTGACTTGCGGCTCGACTCTTTGAAAGCTGTTCCAGACACACTTATAGCCGTGATTCTCATTCATAAATTCAAGCACCTACCGGAGGACCTGGCTCTCCTTTGGGACCGGGGAAACCGCCTTCGTAGTCGTAGAAGTAGTCTGGCTCCTCGTATCCGTAGTCGTAACCTCCCGTGTCCACGTCGTCGTAGCTGCCGGCGTCGACGCCGCGCTCCTCTGACGTGTCCACCTGATTCTCCCGGTACAGAGTGGTGCCGTTGGGTCTCAGCTGACTCTCCACCAGGAGCCGGGCCGTCTGGTGAGGCCTGGCGGTGCTCGACTCCCTGGAACCGATGCTGGAGTTGTTGTTCCTGAGGCCTTCCTTCACACGACTCTGCCTGGCCAGGGAGTTCAGGCTCGGGGTGGTTTCTGGAGGATGCGGGCTGCCGGAGCTGCTCTCCTCCTCCGTGCTGTTCTCGGTCAGATCGTGGAGCCCGGGGCGTTGCGCTGGTGCATGGGTGGTGGTGGTGGTGGTAGTGGTGATTGATGTCCTATGATGGGTGAGGCCCAGAGAGGCCAGCCCACTCAGAGTGGCTGAGGTGGCTCTGTCAGAGTGGAGGGAGGATGTGGTGGAGCGGGTGAGGGGCTCCAACAGGGAGATGTGGCTCCGGTCTCCCAGGTGGTGAGGTGGTACCGACGGGCTCAGGGTTGGATACTGTGTGAGGGAACTGTCTGCGGGTAGTTTGATGGTTGTTCTGGCTCTTGTGGGGGTCTGATGGGTATGGGGTAATCCAGCCGGGGCAGCGGGGGACTCTGTGATGGGGGTAGAAGGGCGGTCGTTTGCCTCCATATCCAAGCCGAAGTGTGGCAAAGGCGATCGGAAAGTGTCGGCCAGCCGGCACTGTTTTTTAAGGTAGGCGCAGTAGTGCGCGGCAGCCTGGGCCGAGGGGTAGATGTCCAGCTGGCAGACTCGGCCGTGGAACGGCGCCGCTTTGGAGCTCATCCTCCCCAGGGTGAAGAGACCCCCGGAGTCCCCCAGTGCCTGAGGCCTGCTGAGGGTCTGCTCCCGCTGCCGCGCCGCCCCGCAGTCCGCGTAGAAGGAGACGGAGCGCGGGCGGACGCCCACGGCGAACGAGTGCAGGCGCGGCGCATCCTGCTGCCAGTCGAAGGCGAAGTAGACGGAGGCCTTCTCGGCCGTGTAGACCACCACTCTGCGGGGCAACAGCTGGATGCCAAAGCGAAGCCTGTCCCTGCCGTCCTTGACGCTGAAGAGAAAAGCATTGTTTGCTCGCCAGGAGCCGAAGCTCAGCACCACGGAGAACTCCTCGCCGATCTCCGGCGGGAACAGGCTGCCCGCCGGGGCCTCAAAGAGGGAGCTCGCGTCGAGTAGAACCCCGGGAAGAGGAGAGGCAGCAGTGGCGGAAGTGGGGGAGGACGAGTCGGTCCTCTCGTAGGGAGTGTCTCTGCTGCTCTGGGCGGCCGAGAGGCCCAGCCGATAGAGGATATCCACTCCTGAGGGACAGAGGACACCCTGGTAAGCTTCACAGAAAGACTGGGCTAAATATTTTGTGTGTGTGTGTGTGTGTGTGTGTGTGTGTGTGTGTGTGTGTGTGTGTGTGTGTGTGTGTGTGTGTGTGTGAGAGCGGGAGGGGGGGGGATAAAAAGGGCAAACTTTTCAAAAACGATGCACCAAAAACTACGTAAATGCATCAGTTAAATACATTTTTACACATATGTGGTGGTCTTTTTGCTATGACTAGTACAACACAGTAGTAATGCAGCATGGTGCTTTGTAGTGGGTTTTGAGAAACACACACTATGCAGAGGAAAACGACGACTAAACTCACCGGGAGAAAAGATGGACCCAAAAATGGCAATATCAAAAGAAGTATAAATCAAAAGAAACACATGAAAAGAAACACATGCAAAGAAGAAACAGAAAAGAGAAGATTCAGATCTTGTTTCTCTGACATGATGACATTATTACCCATAATCCTAGTGGGACAGACAAGACGTCACAAGACCGGAAAGACAATAATCTTTTTGATGATCTTGACATACATTCAGAAAGCTTATAAGAACAAAAAAAGTGATCTAGGATGATTCATGATTCATGATTAAAAAAAAAATCCCGTTTTGGAACAACCCCCCCACCCCCAAATCACCAAACCCGACCCATTGGAATTTCAACACACTCCCAGTTCCTCCCACCTATACTCACATTTTAAACCACTGGTACAAGCATACTGTAGATGGCCTAATTTTGCAAGGAAATCATACAATAATCTAGCCTGGGAACCTGATGAATCTGCAAGTTGATGCATTATTGGCTCTGGCAGTGGTGTCTGGTCATCCTCCCCTTCAGACAGATTTGAAAATGGTAGGGCCAATCACAACTGTTTATCTAATATGGGGTGGGGTTGATAATACGATGACTGACAGGTGGAGCGCAGTTGAGGCTTTTTCGTAAACAACCAAGTTCGTTGCTCTGTTTGGTTGTCTACTTTATCCAATTGCGTCCGGAGGTATTTTAGTCTGCGCCCGTTGATAACGCACCCTGGCAATTGAACTTGTACTGAAGAGTTTTCAGACTCTGGTCTGGCGATGTCAGGCTAACAAGAATCCTCTACAAGATCAAGTTTACTGCTGCATGAGATCTTGAGTGTAAAGTTGATCATACTGGGTAAAAGGTGTATAAATAACGCTTGTGAAAATTGATCACATTAATTACATCTCAACTCTGCGACAGCATTTTGGTCAGCAGCTGTGTTAAAGGCAGCCATCGATGACTTAAACGCCCCCTTTAAATATGAACCTGCACACCTCGGCTGCAACAGTTCATTCAACTCGCACACAATCCCCTTTGCCTACTCGGAAAGAAACGCTGCAGCATTGCCACGAATGTGTACCGTTACTGTGTGTACGTGTTCCAACTAAATGAGAGAAGAGAAAACAAAAAGAAAAAAAAAGAAAATCACTGCTCGGGCCATTGTGTGCCCTCACAGCAAGTCTCTCTGTGATGCTGGTGACCTCTCCTTGTTTTTGCTCCTCCAGCCGGTGCCAGAGACTTCGAGGCAGCTGCGGCCCAGATGAGCGGAGGGGACCGGAGAGGGATGTGGGGCAGCGGGCCCAGATGAGCGGAGGGGACCGGAGAGGGATGTGGGGCAGCGGGCCCAGATGAGCGGAGGGGACCGGAGAGGGATGTGGGGCAGCGGGCCCAGATGAGCGGAGGGGACCGGAGAGGGATGTGGGGCAGATGAGCGGAGGGGACCGGAGAGGGATGTGGGGCAGATGAGCGGAGGGGACCGGAGAGAGATGTGGGGCAGATGAGCGGAGGGGACCGGAGAGGGATGTGGCCCAGATGAGCGGAGGGGACCGGAGAGGGATGTGGGGCAGATGAGCGGAGGGGACCGGAGAGGGATGTGGGGCCCAGATGAGCGGAGGGGACCGGAGAGGGATGTGGGGCAGCGCGTCGGGATGCTGCACATAGCCCTTTTTAATCAATCTGCCACCAGAGATTCATGAGAGCGGCGTTCCTCCTTCCTTCTTTTGCTTCGCTCGCAGCAGGTAGAAAATGCATGTTGGCTCATACAGCAGCTTGAAACCGAGGGCAGAAGCACTTAAAAGCGTTCTCGGAGGCTTTTCTGCGTGCGTCGTTTTGGCATCGAGCAAAGTGGAAAAGACAGATCACTAAAGCTGGAGGGAAACGTGTCACATGTGTCACATATGTCACCGCTGCAAAGCAATAGTTTAAGAAGAAGGAAAAAAAAGGGAAAATGACATAATATGACAAATGGGAACAACGACGTCTGTCACATATTGTAAATGTCAATCGAATCGTAACGGGGTCAGTCATCCGAGAAGTCGCGCCTGTGTGTGCGTGTGTGTGTGTGTGTGTGTGTGTGTGTGTGTGTGTGAGAGAGGAGGGGGGGGGGGGGGGGAGAGGGGGGGAGATAGAGAATGTGAGTGAGTGGGTCTATGTGTTTTGGTGGGGAGATCCCACGGGAGCAGTGAAGGTATTTTCATTGCTAATCCAGAGACGCTAGCTTCCTTTGAAACAGCTCTTCCTCCGCACTCGGGGAGCGAACTCTCACAGAGCGGTTTATTGATCCGGGCGTTACGAGAGGAAGCTGAACGCAGCAGCTCAGCCGGTGATCTGCATCTCCAGCGCAAATGTTTCAACTGAACCGCTGTCTTCTATTGTTTTCATTATCTGTTGGAAAAAGATCATAACAAAATGCTGCTTTTTCAGCGAGGGCACTGCGCGTTCACATTGTTCTAACGGTCCAGCAGACGTAAAAGAGAAGAAAAATGACAGACATCAAAGCTGTAACACACAGCCTATTTCAGACGAGTTGCATGTGTATGACCGTTTGACCTTTCACCTTGGTTGGGGGCCAAACCGCCAATAACTTAGAATGCCTTGGTTTAAATGTTGACAGCAGAAAAATGGGAACGAGCTATAGTATCAGATGGGGATTTTTGTAGGTTTGTATTTAACACTTTTATATCGCCGCTGGAGCCATGCAATGAAAACCATGTATTTCCACAACTTTTCAGGTGTTGAAAGCTCAGAGGTTGGAACCTTTTCTGAGCCGATAGATGAGAAATTGAATGTAAAGTAATCCTGTGAAAAACATGAAAATCCCCATGATTAGATCGTTTTTCACGACAACAGCGATATACAGTACTGTATGGCAGCACTCATCAGGAAGTAATATTGAGAAGAACTGGAATTCCCTATTGCTTCAATAAGCTGACGTGGTCCATGAGTTCTTCAATAAGCTCTGACGTGGTCCATGAGGTCTGACGTGGTCCATGAGGTCTGACGTGGTCCATGAGGTCTGACGTGGTCCACGAGGTCTGACGTGGTCCATGAGGTCTGACGTGGTCCATGAGGTCTGACGTGGTCCACGAGGTCTGACGTGGTCCACGAGGTCTGACGTGGTCCATGAGGTCTGACGTGGTCCATGAGGTCTGACGTGGTCCACGAGGTCTGACGTGGTCCATGAGGTCTGACGTGGTCCATGAGGTCTGACGTGGTCCACGAGGTCTGACGTGGTCCATGAGGTCTGACGTGGTCCATGAGGTCTTCAAACATGCATGGCTTCTATGTAGCAATGGATTTCCCTGACTTATAGAAGAAAAAGAGGCTGCTAATGATATCAGCAGAATGGTGCCTTGTATCTTCAATTTATAAAGAAAGTAGTACCGCTACGATCAGGAGACTTTTAACTTAACTTTTACAAACAAACATACCGGTAAGGATATTAGATTCAATCAGATTCTCCAAGGCAGGAAAAGCTCTATATCGGAACTCATAAAAATGCCTTTTGCACGGAAGAGTTACAAAATCTAGTGTGTTTCACCTTTTCACATAGGTGATGAGAAATAAATGTGGACCACCTAACAGTTAAGATAGCCGAATGTAGGGGACACAATATTTTTCTGGTGGTGAGAGTTACACTGGTATCGTTTTTTGGTTTAGCCGTTTGGATTTAACCGGTCAAAAGGTTGCTTTTTCTGTCACAGAGCTTTGGCGTGAAGCGGGCGGGGCAGAGAGAGTGAGACAGAGAAATAGCCAGAGAGAGAAAGAGAGATGAAAAGAAAAAAGACAGACGTGTGATGCACTCCGGCAGCGCAGGTAGGGAGTCTATCTATCTGCAGCGGATCTGAGCACGCACTGAGATGTCCTTGACATTCTTTGCCTGAGGTAACGTCAGCCCGGATTCCAATTAACCTGTCTCATATGTGAAGACAAGCCGCTCCAGCTCTCGGTGTGCATTCCTCCTCCCCTAGTTATGATGGATGGAACCTGCGTGGAGCGGTGGGCTCCTCACTGACAGATATATGCTGGGAGGAACCTGTGTGGAGCGGTGGGCTCCTCACTGACAGATATATGCTGGGAGGAACCTGCGTGGAGCAGTGGGCTCCTATATGCTGGGAGGAACCTGCGTGGAGCGGTGGGCTCCTCACTGACAGATATATGCTGGGAGGAACCTGCGTGGAGCGGTGGGCTCCTCACTGACAGATATATGCTGGGAGGAACCTGCGTGGAGCGGTGGGCTCCTCACTGACAGATATATGCTGGGAGGAACCTGCGTGGAGCAGTGGGCTCCTATATGCTGGGAGGAACCTGCGTGGAGCGGTGGGCTCCTCACTGACAGATATATGCTGGGAGGAACCTGTGTGGAGCGGTGGGCTCCTCACTGACAGATATATGCTGGGAGGAACCTGCGTGGAGCAGTGGGCTCCTATATGCTGGGAGGAACCTGCGTGGAGCGGTGGGCTCCTCACTGACAGATATATGCTGGGAGGAACCTGCGTGGAGCGGTGGGCTCCTCACTGACAGATATATGCTGGGAGGAACCTGCGTGGAGCGGTGGGCTCCTCACTGATAGATATGCTGGGAGGAACCTGCATGGAGCGGTGGGCTCCTCACTGATAGATATGCTGGGAGGAACCTGCATGGAGCAGTGGGCTCCTATATGCTGGGAGGAACCTGCGTGGAGCGGTGGGCTCCTCACTGATAGATATGCTGGGAGGGGACAACGCATGCCGGAGTTAAGGGCACGCTTTACGCCAAAAGGTGAACCTGCGCAAGGAGACGGTAAACAACGCGGCGCCTCACTGCATCACGCAAATGTGAAGGAAAATGGGAAAATTCATCATGACATCAGCCCGTATAAATGCACATAATTATGGTATTTCTGGCAGTGGCCCAGCGATACGCCTGTCAACCCCCCCAACACACACACACACACACACACACACACACACACACACACACACACACACACACACACACACACACACACACACACACACACACACACACAATATACCCTCTCAGCAAGATCTCAGCTGGTGCAAGCAGTTGATTTAAAATGAAGTGGGAAGTTTGCTTTAGTTTCCCACGATGCCAATGTTCTTTCTAGATGAGCGAAGGCACGTTCTTGGGAAGCTTCCTGGAAAATGGGTGGGATTATTATAAAAACTAAAAAAAACTAAAATGGGCCGACTCCTCTGAGAGCAGTGATGAAAACTTATCTCTGACTGTCTGACTCCTAACTTCTGCTTCCTAACTCTGAACTTCAACTTCTGCCCTTCTCACCCATAGCTCCTCTCCTCCTTGTTGCTGTGTTACTGTCTTGTTCTTGATGGCTATAGCTGATCCCCTAGCCTAGCGTCTGACCAGCCAGGGCACAGTTGCCAAGCATTTATCTGAGATTTCCTCCTCCTCCTCTTCTCGGTCTGACCGATGAGCGTACTTTCATGGAGTGCTCTTATTAGCAGGTATTGTTTGCATGTGACATATTTAGACTAGAGCAGTGGTTCCACACCTTTTTTCTCTTACAGGTATGTACACCTTCAGCTGTTGTCATGCCAATGCCCTCACTCATGCGTCTCAATGATTCTCCTAAAGTTGTTCTATTAAACTTATATTAAAGGAACACTCCGCCCATTTTCAACCAGCTTTGTATCATTAGAACATCAGTAGTATATCAGAAAACTGTAAACGGTTTTGAAGTCTGTCATTTAATTTGAGAGTTATTGAGTGTTAAAGTGTGGACCAGTGACATCACTGGTCCACACTAACTCAAATTAATAACTCATTAACTCAAATCAACTCTCAATAACTGTCAAACTATTCATCATTCATCTAGTTTGACAGTTATTGAGAGTTGATTTGAGTTAATGAGTTATTAATTTGAGTTAGTGTGGACCAGTGATGTCACTGGTCCACACTTTAACACTCAATAACTCTCAAATTAAATGACAGACTTCAAAACAGTTTACAGTTTTCTGATATACTACCGATGTTCTAATGATACAAAGCTGGTTGAAAATGGGCAGAGTGTTCCTTTAAACTTTTAGTATACAACTGATTATTAAATGAAAATAGTTTGAATGACTCCCCTTTAATACACTCTGACCCCAACCCCCTATTGAAAAAGTTGCCGGTTTGACCCAGACTTCCTGACTGTTTGGCACTCTGGAGCCGCTGGAGATTAGCTGGCTTCATTCAAATGTTTGTCAAGACTTTGTTCCTAAGAAGACACTGTGGCTGCTAAGAAAACCCTGTGGCTGCTAAGAAAACCCTGTGGCTGCTAAGAAAACCCTGTGGCTGCTAAGAAAACCCTGTGGCTCCCCTAAACCTGAATCCGGAGTAACTGGACATTTAAGCTATTGATGCATGTTTGCCAGCTAATGTAATTGGTTCGCACGCAGTAACAGTTGATACCTGCTGGGGGGGGAAATAGTTGCAACAATAGGCTTATGAAATGAATTTATCATTTTGGAAATTAATTATAATCCCCAATCTTTCCATGTACCCCCTGCAAGCTGCTCAAGTAACCCTAGGAGTACGTGTACACTGATTTAGATCATTGCCCTGATGGACCAGAGATGAGAGCAGCAAGAAGGGGTAAGCAGAGAGGAGGGAGGGGGGGAGAGAGGCTATTTGGGCTGCCTCTACCTGCATTCTGAGCCCTGGAGAGCAAGAGCAGACATGTTGAGAGAGGTTTAAAAATATATATAAAAAGGAAAGAAAGCCATGGAGGAAGAGGAGCTCCTGTTTGCAGCTGCTGTCCCTCTCTGACACACGTCCTGCCTAAAAACTACCATGACAACAGCTGCTGTCCCTCTCTGACACACGTCCTGCCTAAAAACTACCATGACAACAGCTGCTGTCCCTCTGTGACACACGTCCTGCCTAAAAACCACCATGACAACAGCTGCTGTTCCTCTCTGACACACGTCCTGCTTAAAAACCACCATGACAACAGCTGCTGTCCCTCTCTGACACACGTCCTGCCTAAAAACTACCATGACAACAGCTGCTGTCCCTCTCTGACACACGTCCTGCCTAAAAACTACCATGACAACAGCTGCTGTCCCTCTCTGACACACGTCCTGCCTAAAAACTACCATGACAACAGCTGCTGTCCCTCTCTGACACACGTCCTGCCTAAAAACTACCATGACAACAGCTGCTGTCCCTCTCTGACACACGTCCTGCCTAAAAACCACCATGACAACAGCTGCTGTCCCTCTCTGACACACGTCCTGCCTAAAAACTACCATGACAACAGCTGCTGTCCCTCTCTGACACACGTCCTGCCTAAAAACTACCATGACAACAGCTGCTGTCCCTCTCTGACACACGTCCTGCCTAAAAACTACCATGACAACAGCTGCTGTCCCTCTCTGACACACGTCCTGCCTAAAAACTACCATGACAACAGCTGCTGTCCCTCTCTGACACACGTCCTGCCTAAAAACTACCATGACAACAGCTGCTGTCCCTCTCTGACACACGTCCTGCCTAAAAACTACCATGACAACAGCTGCTGTCCCTCTCTGACACATGTCCTGCCTAAAAACTACCATGACAACAGCTGCTGTCCCTCTCTGACACACGTCCTGCCTAAAAACTACCATGACAACAGCTGCTGTCCCTCTCTGACACACGTCCTGCCTAAAAACTACCATGACAACAGCTGCTGTCCCTCTCTGACACACGTCCTGCCTAAAAACTACCATGACAACAGCTGCTGTCCCTCTCTGACACACGTCCTGCCTAAAAACTACCATGACAACAGCTGCTGTTCCTCTCTGACACACGTCCTGCCTAAAAACTACCATGACAACAGCTGCTGTCCCTCTCTGACACACGTCCTGCCTAAAAACTACCATGACAACAGCTACTGCTAAATATGGCTCTCTCCTCGCCAGCAGTGTTCCAACTAGGCTTATATGCCTAACTGCAGCATTACATTGTGGCACGTTGTGTCGTTTATGTTGTTAGACAAATAACATTATTACCCAACATGCATTGATTTGGTGTAACGTGTTACTTTACTAACACAAGAACACAAGAATTAAATAGCAATGGAAATGCACTTTTTGCAGTGTCTTTAGATATTGCTGTGCAAATGATCCCCCCCCCCAAATATTAAAATGTACTTTTGAAGCTAAAGCTTCTGAAATGACTATAATCAATAGAGAGCTAAAGTGAACGTCACTTCCTGTCTCTCTCAGCGCACCAGTGTCTGAAAGAATATGAATGGTGGTGGACAGAGAGAGACTCTTTTTGATCTCGTTTGAATGGTGCCACGGGGTACACACGTTACATTTTGTCAATTTAAAAGATAACTAATGCATGTCAAGAAAGTCGCAGTTTGTCCTGAAACTGAAACGTAACGTTTAGTTTTGTCAATCAGCTACATCTCTCGTCTCGCACATTATACGTCACACCATCAACCACAATGGCCTGGCGGGAGATACGTCACTTATGTGACTGGTGGTGTGTAGTCTTTCTGATTGATAACTTATAGTTAGGGGTGCACCGATCGATCGGCAAGCAATCGGCCGATTTTGACCTCAAATATGCGATCGGCAATTTTTTTTATATTAAAAATAAAATAAAAATAATAATAATAATAAAAAAAAGCCCTATCACTAATCAGGCTTTCCAACGATATAAAATACAATGCCAATTGGTATTATTAAAGGGGAGAAATAATCAACCTAAAATAACGTTTCCAAACTTTCTTTGAGGAGTTTATATATCGTGATCTGTGATCGGTGATCGGTAATCTAATCGGTGATCGGTCGATGATCGGTTGGGCAGATATTTCCCATAGGCGATCGGCAATCGGTGATCGGTGGCAAAAAACGTGATCGGTGCACCCCTAGTGCCACAGTTTTACTACAAACTGTGACTTTCTTGACTTGCAAAGTTATCGTTTACATTGACAAACATGACGTGTGTACCCCCGTGGCACAATTCAAACGGGATCAAAAAGAGTCACGTCTCTCTCCGCTCACCACCATTCATATTTCAGACGCTGGTACGCTGAGAGAGACGTTCACTTTGGCTCTCTATCGGGAAACAGCATTCATTCTCAACAATTCATGACATCTGAATGGTCAACACGTTTTCAAAGTGAGGTAGCCTCCATTCGTCACTTGACTCTATTTAGCAGACAGTTGATGAGGCAATAAAGCAATGGAAGCAGGATAAGCGGTTGATGTTATCCATAGTTCACATGGCTGAAGGGCTCAGGTCAGAGATGCCGCTAGATTACTTTCACCACACACAGGAGGAAAAGACAAGGAAGGGCTACTCAGAATAGAAAGAGAAGCAGGAGTCTCCCCCAACAACACACAGAATGATCATACCACCATATCACAACATCTTGACGAGAGACTGACGAGAAGGTAAGGCTCACTGGTCCTCTGCTTCCAAAAGGTGTGTTCTATTCAATAAACCGGTGGCAATAGATTATGTTTCAACTAATAAACTTGTTAACTTGTGAAAGTGAAGTTTACCTCGTGTTAGGTAGTCTTCTTCTGCAGACAGTACTGCTGTGCATACTGACAGGAGCAGGAGGAAGTTCCACCTGGAGGGACACACACACACACATACATGCATGTTAGTTTAAGACAATGGAAGATGATACTACATGACAACCAATTAGCTTGTATTAACCAATGAGGTAGTGGTACATAAACATGTGGTCACACTATGACATCCAATCATTGATGCTCTTGATCAAACAACAAGCATCTAACACATAAAAGGGCAAACCTACGTATCCATGCATGTATGTATCCATGTATGTATGTATGTATGTATGTCCTATATGTCTCGGTTTCATTTTCCTCAGACAACGTTGGCTTGACAGCATATTTGGCACGGGTGGCGGCAGAGGTCGCAAGCAGACGGTGACTAGATTTCTTAAAATGGCCAAAAACAGCCAATTAGTCATAGCACTACCCGCAGCCAGCAGGTCTCTCTCTCTCTCTCTCTCTCTCTCTCTCTCTCTCTCTCTCTCTCTCTCTCTCTCTCTCTCTCTCTCTCTCTCTCCTCTCTCTCTCTCTCTCTCTCTCTCTCTCTCTCTCTCTCTCTCTCTCTCTCTCTCTCCTCTCTCTCTCTCTCTCTCTCTCTCTCACACACACAAAGTGATTGCATGCTACAATGGGTATCAGCAATTAATGATAGCACTACCCACAACATCCAGCAGGTGGCGCACACAAACACAGACACACCCACGTGTGCGCACGCACACACACACACACACACACACACACACACACACACACACAGTGGTTGCATGCTCCAACGGCTCTCAGAACTCGTTATAGATAAAGGCGTCAGTAGTAACCCCTTTCCCTGATTTCTGAATCCAAGTACCCCCTTTACCCGACTAAAACTGATGCATCATGCAATGAATGAATATAACATTACAAAATAAGAAATAGAGTGAATGAGTTTCATTTATTTTCATGATTTATTCTGACATTAACTAATTAACATTAACTGGAATGATGGAGGCTCTTGCTACTGGAATTAATCCAAGCCCATCTCTTAACCTAACGTTTGCACCACATGTTCCAGGATTAAGACGACAACGGACCGTCGTATAACATTACTGTCATAAATAAATTGCATATAGTTACCCGTGAAGTTACTCACTACTCGGGTCGTTTTTTACAAGATACTTTATTACTCTTACTCAAGTAGTTATTTTCACGAGTACTTTTACTTCTACTCGAGTAAATATTATAATAAAGTAACCGTACTTTTACTCGAGCACTGTTTTTGTTTACTCCACCCACCACTTGGACTAACACAGAGTAGAGACTCCCATTCATACCTATGGGCAATTAAGAGTCTCTAATCCACCTGACTTGCAGGTCTTTTGGAATGTGGGAGGGAACTGGAGCAGCACCCATAGGAGATACCTGCATGCTTCCCTCGGGAAGCAGGGAAGCATTCCCTGGAAAAAAACTCCACACAGGAAGGAGGAGGAATTAAGCCCTGGTCCACCTACATATTCCTGCGACTACACTGTTTCGCTGTACTAGGCTACTGGAAAGGCTACTGGAAAGCTGTGTTATGTCAACTTCATAACTCTCAGCTGGCGAGTGGCTAAATAATTCTCAGATGAGCAAAATATTGAATCCGCTCGACAGAAAATATCATCGGACTGCTGTTGAAGAAGGTCTGGTCTCGGACTCAAGTGAATTACGGCAGACAAAACTGTGGTGAGTCAGTGTGGGAAAAAATAGCAGTGACTAACTATCTTTGGCTGTGTTAGCTATCGTGAGTCCAGTAGTAGTTAGAACAGCCCCAGGGAGAGACAGCCTGTAAGTGAGTCCAGTAGTAGTTAGAACAGCCCCGGGGAGAGACAGCCTGTAAGTGAAATCAGAGGTTTAGAGTAGAGAGAGCGCCGATCATTTCATACTACTGGGACTTGAGGTGATGATACGTGGGGAACTTCTTGAGACCGTGGACGTCATAAATGTGTCCTCCAGCAGAGACAGGCATTGTCAACGGAAGACAATAAGCGTGGACAATATAATGGGCTGTAAAATATCATGAAATAATACAATTGCTCAAAGATGCTGGTCAAATGTTGCTCGTCTGTCATCGCCTTTAAACGCTGCTTCACTGCTTCCTCTCAGTGAATTGCAACAGTGGGGAAAAACGTCCAATTTTTCCATCATAATAACACTATGGTACAGAGAAATGAAGCTAAGAAAACAGAAGACTTACCCCCCCCCCCCCCACACACACACACACACACACACACACACACACACACACACACACACACACACACACACTCAAAGTATGAATTGTGATGAAAACGTTCAACCAAATCCCAACATCTACATAATGTTGTATTAAAGTCGAGCTGAACCCAAGTTTTTTTTCCCAAATTTTTTTCAAATACCTGGGTATTCAGTGCACCTATTTATTAATGTATGCAAAGAAAATCACAAAAATCTAATTTCTTTAGTTTCTCACACTTTTTCACATCAAAAGTTCATTTTTCAAGATTTAATTCATAACAGTAATCTACAGTTTGCTGATGTCACATTGCACTATCAAATTTCTACCCCATTTCAACCAATCATATCACGACTGATCACAACATGGCAGCTGTCAATCAATCTTTATTTCAGGAGAATTTTCTCCTCCAAATGGAGGAGAAAATGCTCTGCTCCACACAGAAGCAGCTGGCTGCCTGGTACTCTGCGGATCCCACTCGCGTAGCACCACCACAACACGCTGAATCCCACTGGATTTGGGGGCGGAACACGCCAGGATTGGCCAAAGCCGAATCCAGTCACCAAAATTGCCAAATCAAATCAGCGACATGCTACTATGGCCCGCCTTTCAACCTGTCATCTGAGACAACTTTTGTTTTTCAGTCTGAAATGTGACTCCGACCCACGCGCCACTTGGGCTCCATTGGGTTAATCTCGTCTTTAATGTTAGACTATAATGTTAACCATATATTTAGCTGTTTATCTTATTATCATATAGTTTTATCTGCATGATTGAACAGCAGCCCATCATGTCCTAGCAGTGCTGTCACAGCCTCCATGTTGTGTCCAGTGCTGTCACTAGGTATTAGATCAGGGATGTCAGAGATACGGCCCGGTTTCATCCGGCCCGCGAGATGTTTTGGAATATTAAGATTTTTTTTTTTTTATTATTATTATTAAATTCGCACCCCATTATCATGAACTACGTGTGGCTAATAAGCAAGCTAAGAGTTCATTCATAAGTTAATTAACCTGCACTACAAGGAAGTATGTCAGTAGGTCATCAGGTGTACACAAAGCCGCCATGATGCCACGCTGGAATTGAATCGCGCATTCAGCTACCTACCAAAAAACAAAAGAATCAACAAGATCAGGCGCGGACTGCATAATCGGGCACGTTGGGAAAATGCCCGGTGGCCTGGCCTGGCCTGCAAAAAAAAAAAAAAAAAAAAAAAATTGTGCCCGCAGTCAGGCCACTCACTGAACAGCAGGCCAGGCGCCGCCTACTGGTTTACTAGTGGTTTTATTACTTTATTCAGGGTTAAAGTGGGTGCATCTCATTGTAAAATTGGACTTGGCCCAAATTGGGCTTCAAACGGCCCAAATCGGGCTTCAAACGGCCCAAATCGGGCTTTAAACGACCCAAATTGGGCTTCAAACGGCCCAAATCTGGCTTCAAACGGCCCAAATTGAGCTTTAAACGGCCCAAATTTTTCGGACGCCGGCACGCGCGTCGGCCCGTATCGGGCTGGCCTGCTTGGTATCTAATGCCCGGCCTGAATTATGATCCCAGTCCGCCCCTGAACAAGATGCTGTCGAAAAAGAGAAAGGTTGACACGGAATGCAGGCAGTTTCAAGAGAAATGAAAAGAGCAGTATTTCTTTTGTGAAGTAAATGGGTAAATGAGTCGAATTGATTTTAGTAAAAAAAAAAATCCGGCCCCCATGAGGTCTCAGTTGAACAAATCCGGCCCTCTACCTAGTATGAGTCTGACACCCCTGTATTAGATGGAGGTATTGGAGCATGACATGTAACACAGCAAGTACACTTCATATATCCTGCTAGGTCATGATTCTGTTTTCAGTTAAACATGCAGGGAAAACAAAGTCCCTAGACTCTTATTCCTCGAGGTTTTAGATTTCAGTGACAACAACAGAGGAGGTTCTTATATAATTGAACACTGCTGCTCATCCAAACAAGCCCCAATAAATCTCTAAGGGAAAAGGAGGGGAAAAGATAGTCTGTCTGTCTGTCTGTCTGTCTATCTGTCTGTCTGTCTGTCTGTCTCTCTGTCTGTCTGTCTGTCTGTCTGTCTCTCTGTCTGTCTGTCTGTCTGTCTGCCTGCCTGTCTGTCTGTCTCTCTGTCTCTCTGTCTGTCTGTCTGTCTGTCTGTCTGTCTGTCTGTCTGTCTGTCTGTCTGTCTGTCTGTCTGTCTGTCCATCTCTCTGTCTGTCTATCTACTTGTAAAGAGCATGTTGGCTGCTGGATCTGCATTCAGGGAGAAAAGAAAAAAGATTGCAATCTGTTACATGCACAAACATTTGAACTACAAAAAACAGAGCTGCTATCTGTTACAGTAACTGTTCACATGGTTCCCACATAGACACATATTTCAAAGAAAGAAATAAAAAGTATAATAAATTGTTGGGCTAGTTTGTCTATCACATGGCCCTAAAACAAGGTTACCCATGTATCATGGCCCTTACTTTTGAATGGATTTCATGCAACTTGAGCATACAGCTATTTGACCCCCTTTGACCCCACCTCTAGGTGGCACTGCCCACCACATGCAGTACACACAACCAACCACTAAGATGAAGAAGGAGGAGTGGACAGTGTCATCACAGGGCGCCAGAGCCTGTGTGCATTGGTTCTCTCTCTCTCTCTCTCCTAGACTGTGATGGCACTGTCCACTCTCATCCAGCACACAGCACACAACTTATTAAGACTCTAAACACATATCACAACATAACAATAAGTGTCTCTATATAGATGTGTAATGGATATATTTAGTCGTTATTTAGAAGTCAATTTACCATACATTTCTCAAGGTATTTGAGATGACCTCTGGAGATATACATGCTTTCCTGCAGGCCAAGGACTGAATCCAACTCACAGACTACTACTGTCTCTCCTGTGTCTTCCCTGTCTCCATGACCACTGTGTCAGCAAAGGGAAACACACTGGATCAGAGTCCTGTGTGTCCAGTGTGAATATACATGCAGCATAGATGGATCAGAGTCCTGTGTGTCCAGTGTGAATATACATGCAGCATACATGTAGCCCACTAGATTGTCTATCTGTATGTAATATACATGATTGTCAGATCATAAACACAGGGGACTTCACGAGAAGATCTGTGTGTGTAGTAGAGTAGATGTTTTGAAGTGCAGAACGTCCATATTGCACAGTTGGATGTGGAGAGTGGAACACTTGTGGTCAACAAATGCAATTTAATTCGCTCTGTTCTTTCTCACCTCCGAATCAAATCTTTTGTTATTTACTGTAGCTGGGGACCACAGCAGCCTTCTTAAAGACCTACTGGGGTCGTCAAACCTCACGTTGAGAACCACTGATCTTCCCAGCCTGACTGAAAAGTGGTCAGACTCTGTCATCAGAAGAAGATGGTATCGTAGGCAAGAGAAAATCCAATTGTGGCCAAGTGACATTTACAGGGACAGCTCAATTTTGACATTCAGTTCAGACAAACCCAATCGCTGTTGTTACGTCATCTCCTCGGTCCTACAGCACACTTGACTTTACAGAGCACACTCTGTACATCCAGACCAAACCAATCAAATTGACTTTACAGTGCACACTCTGTATATCCAGACCAAACCAATCATATTGACTTTACAGAGCACACTCTGTACATCCAGACCAAATCAATCAAATTGACTTTACAGAGCACACTCTGTACATCCAGACCAAACCAATCAAATGGACTTCACAGAGCACACTCTGTACATCCAGACCAAACCAATCAAATGGACTTCACAGAGCACACTCTGTACATCCAGACCAAACCAATCAAATGGACTTTACAGAGCACACTCTGTACATCCAGACCAAACCAATCAAATTGACTTTACAGAGCACACTCTGTACATCCAGACCAAACCAATCAAATGGACTTACAGAGCACACTCTGTACATCCAGACCAAACCAATCAAATTGACTTACAGAGCACACTCTGTACATCCAGACCAAACCAATCAAATGGACTTTACAGAGCACACTCTGTACATCCAGACCAAATCAATCAAATGGACTTACAGAGCACACTCTGTACATCCAGACCAAACCAATCAAATTTACTTTACAGAGCACACTCTGTACATCCAGACCAAACCAATCAAATGGACTTCACAGAGCACACTCTGTACATCCAGACCAAACCAATCAAATGGACTTCACAGAGCACACTCTGTACATTCAGACCAAACCAATCAAATGGACTTTACAGAGCACACTCTGTACATCCAGACCAAACCAATCAAATGGACTTTACAGAGCACACTCTGTACATCCAGACCAAACCAATCAAATTGACAGAGCGCTCTGTCTGTACACAGTAACAGCTGCTGCCACAGCTTGAAGTGGCTTCTGGCAGCTTGTAGAATAGTGTGGCGGGCGGGTGGCACTTCTTTTTGTTGAATAAGCGCTGACACAGGCTTATCTGAGAGAGATCCATCAATCCCACCTGAGACTTT
The DNA here is from genome assembly GCF_964638095.1 of Poromitra crassiceps. NCBI lineage: Eukaryota > Metazoa > Chordata > Actinopteri > Beryciformes > Melamphaidae > Poromitra > Poromitra crassiceps. The sequence continues at coordinate 42,071,241 of NC_139632.1, forward strand.
GAGGGATTGTTAGCCAGCCGGTGTGGCAGCTACAAATAGAACGAGCGCTCCCTCACAAACATGTCTCCTTTGTGGCCTTTGTGGATTATGCTAATCGATGTACCCCTGAGGAGAGACTGCCAGTATTTGCGTGGCCCTGTGTGAGTGAGGGGCCACAGGCAGGCCGCCATGTTTGTTTTCCCAGAGCAGCGTGGCCCTCGAGACTTGGGTGAGAGAGATAGAGAGAAAAAGGTAAGAGAAAGACAGAGAGAGAGAGAGAGAGAGAGAGAGAGTGAGAGAGAGAGAGAGAGGGAGAGAGAGAGAGAGAGAGAGAGAGGGAGAGAGAGAGAGAGAGAGAGAGAGAGAGAGAGAGACTATAAGGAGAAACAACACGAGCCCTGTCACCTGTTCCCCATCGGGAAACTGGTGCGACATTCCATGGCCGGGAACACAGACAGGCACCCCCCACTGCAGGGAAAAAGGGAATAAGAGAAAAAGAGGGGGAATATATATGAACACAAACATTCAACTGTTGAGGGAGGATAAAACTGACATTTATAAAGCCAACGGGTCGCTGTTTCAGCTTAAAACTTGGCAGAGTTTAAAAGTGGATCGAAAAGAGAGAAAGAAATGACTAAATATAACACGTAACGTCCCCTTTTGGACTGCCAAGTGGGGCCATCTGATGCTGATTCAGACAGCCTTTTCTGTCTCTGTTCAGGGCTATTTAAGGCGTCCCTGCCACCACCGACAGACCTGGATCAGCGCTTCAGCACATCCAACCATGACATGCTAGGAGCATGCCATGCGGTGGGAAACGTTCCCGGCCGGGTCACGACCCGCACATATACCAGCTTTCTGCCTCGCCGGCGTCGCATGATGAGCTTTGTGCAGCTCATTATGTCGGAGATAGCGAGGACATCTTGAGATGGGTGGAATTAATTGAGCCTCTTGGTTATTTTAGGATTCTTTTTTTTTTTGGTATATGGAAACAGGAAGGGGAACGCGCCTATGTTCCCTCAGCCCTATGTTCCCTGACCACCATGTTCCCTCAACCCTATGTTCCCTGACCACCATGTTCCCTCAGCCCTATGTTCCCTCAGCCCTATGTTCCCTCAACCCTATGTTCACTCAGCCCTATGTTCACTCAGCCCTATGTTCCCTGACCACCATGTTCCCTCAGCCCTATGTTCCCTCAGCCCTATGTTCCCTCAGCCCTATGTTCCCTCAACCCTATGTTCACTCAGCCCTATGTTCCCTCAGCCCTATGTTCCCTCAACCCTATGTTCACTCAGCCCTATGTTCACTCAACCCTATTGTCCCTCAATCCTATCTTCCCTCAGCCCTATGTTCCCTCAACCCTATGTTCCCTGACCACCATGTTCCCTCAACCCTATTGTCCCTCAATCCTATCTTCCCTCAGCCCTATGTTCCCTCAACCCTATGTTCCCTGACCACCATGTTCCCTCAGCCCCATGTTTCCTCAGGCCTATGTTCCCTGACCACCATGTTCCCTCAGCCCCATGTTTCCTCAGGCCTATGTTCCCTGACCACCATGTTCCCTCAGCCCCATGTTTCCTCAGGCCTATGTTCCCTGACCACCATGTTCCCTCAGCCCCATGTTTCCTCAGGCCTATGTTCCCTGACCACCATAATTCCTCAATCCTATGTTCCCTGACCACCATGTTCCCTCACCACCATGTTTCCTCAATCCTATCTTCCCTCACCACTATGTTCCCTCAGCTCTATGTTCCCTCAGCTCTATGTTCCCTCAGCTCTATGTTCCCTCAGCTCTATGTTCCTTCAGCCCTATGTTCCCTCAGCTCTATGTTCCCTCAGGCCTATGTTCCCTCAGCTCTATGTTCCCTCAGCTCTATGTTCCCTCAGCTCTATGTTCCCTCAGGCCTATGTTCCCTCAGCTCTATGTTCCCTCAGCTCTATGTTCCCTCAGGCCTATGTTCCCTCAGCTCTATGTTCCCTCAGCTCTATGTTCCCTCAGCTCTATGTTCCCTCAGCTCTATGTTCCCTCAGCTCTATGTTCCCTCAGCTCTATGTTCCCTCAGGCCTATGTTCCCTCAGGCCTATGTTCCCTCAGCTCTATGTTCCCTCAGCCCTATGTTCCCTCAGCTCTATGTTCCCTCAGGCCTATGTTCCCTCAGCTCTATGTTCCCTCAGCTCTATGTTCCCTCAGCTCTATGTTCCCTCAGCTCTATGTTCAATCAGCCCTATCTTCCCTCAGCCCATCAGTACCCAATGTAATATTTCTTTCCGCTTTTCTTTAGCCCTACTCTGTTTCTGATTGACTTACCCTGATATTTTACCCTAACCTTAACCAATCGTCATCACTCCTCATGCCTAAACCTAACCAATCATCACTCCCCATGCCTAAAGCTAACCAATCATCACTCCCCATGCCTAAAGCTAACCCAATCAGAGGCAGAGCCGTCGCCCGAGAAAATAAATGTTGAGTACCTAACTCTAACCCCTAAACCTGATGCTGAGGAAACATGGGGCTGAGGGATAGGGCCTAATCTGGATGGACTGGGCCACATTCAAATCGGCAGCATCAAAAGTACACGGTGTTCAGTCCACGATGACCCGCTGATCCACCGGCGCGCTGAGTTCCTCTTGACCAAGTGCTGAGGTATATCCCTGTCTAAAAGTGACAGGCTTCCCAGTCCCAGTGCTTTATGGGAATGACTGCTGAAAGGCAAGACAAAGCTCCCCAAACACTGCTCTGTTGACTAAGGGAAATACCGCTATGTGGGGAGTGGGTGCCATGTCAAGACTATAAATAATCACAACTTAAAACTGCCTGCTGCAATGAATCTGTCCCGCCACTACGGGCGCTTACTTCTCTCCCCTGGAAATGAGCTTGGATCCCTGAACAATGCTTCATTGAAATAAGGCAAAGAGGCTGAGAGGCAAAACGAAGAGGCAAAGTGGTTAATTTGACTTGGCAAACAAGAGAAAACCCACTTAAATTGTGTTTACAATCCTCGCGAGGAAAAGGCAAACTATTTTCTTATGTTTATCATTGACGATTTTGTCCGCGGTGACATTCGCAGTGTATTGTTTACATAGCTAATTTGGCGGGCCACTTAGCAAATCCATTAGTGGCAACAAAGCATGTAGAAACTGTTCATCCGCCCAAACAACTCTGAAATGTTGGAACTTTTCGGGGGTCTAACAGAAGGGAAGGGGAAGCCAGTAAAATAGCTCTTTGACTATCTAGGGGAAGAAGAATCACGCACAAACCCATCAGCAGCTAAGATAAAAAGATATATATATACAAAGCTCCTTTTCTCCCTCGTATACTTTCATTTAACCAAACCTGGTGGAGGTCACCCTGACTGAACCATCCATCCCATGACACTGCCTTTAAAGAACAGTTCACAGTTGTAACACGGCACTAAAGCAGATTCAGAAGCATCTCCTCCTCCTCATACTGTAACTGTACAGTCATTTCTCAGGAAATGGAGCTTTATGGAGCTTGATCTTAGAAGCATTTTGACTGACCTCCAGCCTGATATGCCCCCTCTTGACAACTCTGTGGCTCTGTTGAGCCCAAGGTTCAATGGAGTGGAAGTCAAAACAGAGCGGAGGCAATTACAAGTGACACACACGTGAAGTGACACGGTGCTCCCACACACACACACACACACACACACACACACACACACACACACACACACACACACACACACACACACACACACACACACAAAGTGACACGGTGCTCCCACAAGCCCAGACGTCAGCCTGGTACAAAACATCAAACGACGAGACGAGACGACCAGCCACTAAATCAGACATGAACTGTAGGACACGACTGCAATCGAAAACATTATACACACACACACACACACACACACACACACACACACACACACACACACACCTACACACATGCACACACACACAACACACACACACACACACACACACACACACAACACACACACACACACACACACTGCATGCTAAGAACAAGGGGATAATTCTTTGGGTGATAACATCTGAGGTTCTTGCTCATCAGGCACTGTGTTCCTGCACGCTCCGCTCCTCCACCTCCACCTCCACCAGAACATTCCTGGACATGATGAACGAGTAAGTAAGTGATCCTGGGCCAGTATCTGCTCTGATTGGCAGCGTGTCAGCTTTCACACCTGCATCCGGATCATTAGGACTTCATTAAGTCAGGCACAAAGCGCCCATCTGGGACAATAAAATGGACTTGACTTGAATTGTGGAAGCGCTTGACGAGCTGATTCATCTTCTTCACACGTCCAAATGGTCATTAGCGATAATTAGCAGGTCAACACTTGACTTTTTCCAGGTTTTGGTGCCTGCTGCCACTTCCTCGCTTGCTAAGGCCGGAAGACTTGATGGATTCATGAACGGCCAAATGTTCTGTCACGAGCAATTGTCCCAAAATAGCATTATCTAAGAAAGCAGCAATTGCTGACCTCAACATCCCCAAATTTGCTTGGGACAACCTTACCCCGCTAGCCGGGCGCTTCTCGCTCATACTGAGCACATTAGCGCCCGGCGAACGTCATGCATTTCCCATCAAACACTCTGCCATTTTCACGTCTAGGTATAAATGCCAGCTCCTACCTGAGTGAAGTGAAGACGCTATCCGATATGCAACATCCTCTTCTTTTAATAACATATAGTGGCCTCTTCCAAATTGTTGCATAAAATCCACTTTTCTGTCTTTCAAAAACCGAAAAGCATTCATCTGGAGCACCTCGAGCAACCCGGAAACAACGACTCACTGTTTACTCACCAATGCCCCCCACACTTCCGAAATGGTATTGCACCTACATTTCTGCATTTGTGCCAAGCAGCAACAACGAAAAAGGTGCAATACCATTGCGGAAGTGTGGGGGGCATTAGTGAGTAAACAGTGAGTCGTTGGTCCAGGTTGCTTCGAGATCAGAGAAGAAGAAGGAGCGGTGCTCCAGATAAATGCTTTTCGGTTTTTGAAAGACAGAAAAGTGGATTTTATGCAACAATTTGGAAGAGGCCACTATATGTTATTAAAAGAAGAGGATGTTGCGTATCGGATAGCGTCTTCACTTCACGTGAAGACTCAGGTAGGAGCTAGACCTAGACATGAAAATGGCAGAGTGTTTGATGGGAAATGCGTGACGTTCGCCGGGCGCTAATGTGCTCAGTATGAGTGAGAAGCGCCCGGCTAGCGGGGTAAGGGACAACCTAAATCTGAATTAAATCTGGTATTGTGCCCACGTTTGCACCATAGACATAAATAATATGGACATAGCTATCCCATTCAATTTCTTCTCCCTGGCGGAGTTCAAACGCTGGCGGTCACCATCTTGACTTTTCGTCAGCAGAGTGGGAAGGAATGGGTTGAGTCCTTCCGCACCTCACGTGAGATGGGAGTTTCCCAGAGTCGCAGCTCCGCCTGCTATGGTCCGTGATCGGCAAGCTGCGCGATCACTGGACAGGCCATCTGTCAATCACCCCCTTTTCTATCATCTATTTTACTCCAAACGGGTGAGTTACATAAAAAACGACCCCCGCTACAGTTGTTATGAAAAGGTGAAATTAGCCATATAGACCAAAACCGTGTCTCGGTCCAGGCTGTAAAGATGTTTAATTACTGTTACAAAGTGGGGCATTTCAACAGGAACGACGGGACTTCTGAGTCCTGCCTCAAGTGGCCATTCGAGGAATTACAGCTTAAACAAAGACTTCCGCATCTTCAGTGGAAAGGGGGCGGGGCTTGCCCACTGGTTTGCACGAGCGCAGCACACGACCGATGTCATACAAACATTTGTTGCGTCGGCCGAGTGTCACACCGAGAGGCAGTGTGACACTTCTTTCCTACATTATATCCCACACAGGGCCGAGCCTGCCGCTTGTCCGTCAGCTCCGCCGGTCTTTCTGCTCCAGAAACACTCAGATTGGTCATGGGAGTCAAGAGGTCATTGCAGACCAGAGCAAAGATTGACTTAGTCCACAAGACAGCGAGCAGACAAAGGGCTGTGAGTAAACTTCCAGCGCCCTTTATTGGTTTGCCCTTTTCCTGTCGTGGGGGGGACCTGCAGATGTTAGGAGGGCTAAACACAGAGGGGCCTCTGGTGCAGTGAGGGCCAAACACACTCACTCACTCACACAGAGGGGCCTCTGGTGCAGTGAGGGCCAAACACACTCACTCACTCACACAGAGGGGCCTCTGGTGCAGTGAGGGCCGAGAAGGCTACGCTGTGATCCCACCATGTTATGTATTTCATGGGTAATTAATTAGGCTGATGAGTGCGTTCTAAATAGCCATAAAACAGGAGGCCTGTAGCTGCGTGCAATCCCACCTATACTTCCTACAGCAAACCACTTCAAATCAAGCCGTCTCCAGAGCAAGGGGGCAGTCTCTACATCAGGGGTGCCCAAATTCTTTCCCGTGAAGGGCCAAAACTCAATCTGGGTGGAGGGCCGAGGGCCAAAAATAAACGTTGTGGAATTACATTTAAAATGTATTGTGTTTTATAGAAATTAACATTCTAAATCTAAAATGACATTTCAATATAATAATCTACTTTTTATCTGTGCCTCCCGGGGGTTTCCTTCATATAGGAACCCCCTTCACCAAAACATGCAATATCCTGGTTGCTAATGTGGTGCCTCCTCTGGTCGTTAAGGGCGCCTGTTCGGAGGGAGGGGAACCGGTTGGAATAGCGTGAGCCTCCCACGTGCTATGTCCTACCGGTGAAGCTTCCCCTGTCAGGTGAAAAGAAGCGGCTGGCTAACTGCCCATGTCTCGGAGGAAGCATGGAGCCAGTTTCGGCTCTCCCCAGATCGGCAGAGGGTGGAGTAGCAACAAGTGGGATAAAAAAAATGGGGGGGGGGGGGGATCCCAAATCCGTGGCGGGCCAAAACAAACAGGGCCCCAAATTGGTCAGCACTGCTCTACAGCAAGGGGGCAGTCTCCACAGCAAGGGGGCAGTCTCCACAGCAAGGGGGCAGTCTCCACAGCAAGGGGGCAGTCTCCACAGCACAATCCATTTGGACCACCGGCTTCATTAACTCTCATCTTATCTTCGACAGATAGGATTTGATTGATTGGGCTTCCACCTGACTCTTATCTGCAGAAAGATCCAACCAGATAGTCCAGTAGGGAATGCTTCCAAAATGTGAAGGACAACGAGTTGGTTTTTCAAACACCTTTCAACTAGAGTGCATGGTAAAACAAAAAATAGAAAATGAGAAGGTATTTTATAGGGGTGCACCGATCGATCGGCAAGCAATCTGTATCGGCCGGTTTTGACCTCAAATATGCGATCGGCTGATTGCCGATATTTCGGCTGATTGCCAATATTTTTATATATATATATATATATATATATATATATATATATATATATATATATATATATATATATAAAAAGTAATAAAAAAAAAACCTATCACTAATCAGGCTTTCCAACGATATAAAATACAATGCCAATTGGTATTATTAAAGGGGAGAAATAATCGACCGAAATAACGTTTCCAAACTTTTTTGGGGGAGTTTATATATCAGTGATCGGTGATCGGTAATCGGTGATCGGTCGATGATCGGTTGGGCAGATATTTCCCATAGGCGATCGGCAATCGGCGATCGGTGGCAAAAAACGTGATCGGTGCACCCCTAGTATTTTATAATGAAGTGTTGTGCGAGAGCCTCATTACGTGCTATACTGTACTTAATGTAGATGAAGAGCTGAAGTCTGCTGAAATCTTACAGGGAAAACACAGTCGTATGAGAAAGGTGTGTCGTTTGCATTCTTATATTGATCTAGTCTACCTGCAGTGTTTTGATGTTATTCCCTGGCTGTGACCCGTTATAGTGTAGTCAGTGGTATTCACTATATTACGTCCATGCCTTTCTGTATGATGGTGGACTGGGAACATCACGTAGCCGACCCACCACCTCAGCAATACTGTATCCATCTCCTCCACTGCCAACACCACATGTCCTAATTCACCTGATTATTTGCCCATATCAGGACGCTTCCGCATAACGTCATTTTGTAATAGTCTTTTCGTTTTAGACCCGGAAGTAGATTACTCCCACCTTTATCATTTTTAGACTTACCAAAAAGCTGTTTTCAAGCAAAAAAACAAACTGTTATTGTTATAAAGTTAAAAAAAAAATTAGGATGAGAACGTAACATTCCAAATATGTGACCAGTTTATCAGAATAACGCCTATTTGGAAATATTTAACGAGCAGCGAGGACTGAGAGCGCTGGCTGTGCTGACGGGTCAGACTAGCTAGTATCTGTCAACCGCTACTGTACTGGCAGTGAGAAAACACTGTCGACGACGTGCTTTTGTAACTAACGTTAAATGCCGACCGGGTAACAGCCATCGGCTCCTCGCAGCAGTAACGCTATGAGCGTGCAACTGAAGGTGGCCGCAGTGTAGCTGCTGAATGTTGTCAAACTTCATTCAAAGTTGACAGTTTATCGATGTTTACCGGTCGGCTGACGCTGAACCGGAAGAACAAATACAATTGCGTCTTACACGGAAGAGAAAGAGTGGGCGTGGCAACATAAGGTGAATAGCGCTCCTACAAAGCACAATACACTTAGTGGATGACGCTATTCAAACTCACTGCCATGGTGTGACGCCATGCAAAAGGTTGCTACTAGTGTATTGCAGACTTACTGAAGTGTGTGACTATGCAGAATTATGCTTATTTCATCAATCTTTCTAGCAATGGTATTGTCTACGGTATATCATTACAAAACAGTTTGTAATGTGATGGCAAGCCAGATCATGTGTCACGACAGCAGAATAAAACGTCATCAATTAATATCAATTAATCAATTAATATCCTGCTTCATTTTTCTGCCTCAAATTATGTATTGTCCCATTTTTATCCTGCAATAATATTGAATTTTGACCATCTCTAATTAGTATATTTACCACAAATTTGTATTGACATTTTTCCTTCAAGCCTACATCTGATTGGCCTCATTTACTACAATCCACCCTCCCCCTGTTTAATCCAGTATTGAATGTCCAGTTTGCATCATCATCATCATCATCATCATCATCACCACCACCACCTTATTATAGCATATCCTCTCTAGGAGCAGCCAGCCTGCCCTGTCCAGGAGGCAGCAGACTCTCAGTCAAGTGTATGCGAGTGCTTGTCTGTCTGTGTGCAGCCCTACAGTCCAATCCACCACTGGCAGCAATGGAGCAGCAATGGCTGCAACAGTGGGTGATTGTCTGGAGCTCAGGAGCCACTTAACCGGTGATGCATACACACACACACTAACACACACACCCACACACACACACTAACACACACTAACACATACACACACACACACACTAACTCTCTCAGTGAATTCATAGGCGCTCACACTTGTTCTCAGTCAGCTCACTTCCCCCCATAAGGCTCTCACTCATTCTCACTCTCAAGGACAAAAAAGGTCCACTTTCCGCCCCAATTTCAGGACCGCACGACTTTCCTCAGAACAATCACCACCATCAGCAAACAACACATTGAGACATTGTGAGCACAGCTCTTCTCAGATCCTATCTGGAACGGATTCATAATGGAGTACAGACAACTTGGACTCACTTCTGATAGCAGGGGGGGGGAATCCCTGTTAAATAGCCTTTGGAGGCATGCCGATTTGTGCAGCTCGGCGGTCCCAGGCAGCCAAATGTAACAGCACAGCAAAGCCTGCATCCTGGATGTCAATATCGCACACTTCCATGAGGAATGTTTAGGTGCTAAACACCCCCCCCCCCCCGCCCCCCCATTCAATGTCTCTATGCTTTGAGTTTGGTTAATTGAGTGAATGTTGAGTGCCAATAAATAACTGATGCACTGTTTATATAAACATGTAATAATAGCATCAGTCATGTTGAATAAAACATCTCTCATAGATATAGACCATCACTGGTGGTTGCAAGTCCTCCTCCTCCTCCATGCTTTTTCTTCACTCTGGTTATCACAGCTATGTGAGTGAGAAAGAAACAAGAGAAGGGGGGCTGAGGACAAAGCCCAGTGCTATTCCCAGATTATTATTAGTGCTGCTAAGCTCCAAGCCTGCATGTCCATATGCAGAGGTCAAGGCCAAGACGTCTGCTCTGCACACACCATTATGAACTTTGCATTTGTCATCTACAATTGCAAATATCAACCCGAGACTAAAAACAACACAAAACAAACTGAAAGGTTCCACAATAAACCCAATGAATGGTAATAGGCTATGTCTCTATGGGAAAGCCTGGGTGTCAGTTCACTACTATAGACTACATAGCTTAGTTCAATAGAGAGTTACAGCAATAGTCAGACATAGGAAGTCATGTAAAAAAAAAACATGATGCGTCTACCATTGTGTACATAATATGTTGTCAGTCATCAAATGGTCTGTTATGTCCTGGGAAATCCAGTCGATAGATAGGGCCTACTTAAGCTGATGTTGGACGTTTTGGTGGCAAATGAATCAACAACTCATGGTGTAGTAGTAGTCAGTTGTCTCCCTGTGCAGGGAAAGATGCCAATCGCTCCCACAGAAAGAAGCCCCTCTGTTCAACAACAACAGACAACAGAGTATGTTGCCATTTTAAATGACAAAATACACGGGGAATAGCCTCAGTAGTAGTAGCAGCAGCAGCAGACATTTGAACCAAAATGCTCACTTACGTTACTGCAGCGGGAGAAACGTGTCCACTCCTTGTCCGTTGGGCTCCTAAATGCATTTGTATGCATTTGTCCAGGCAGCAGAGATCTGGGTGAAAACAGAATCACACACAAGAGGATACCGGGCTCATGGGCTAACCCTTTGGTTATAGCCAAAGGAAGAAGCGTCAAAGTGGAGACGGAGTGGAGCAGGACTGCCACCTCAGAATGTCCTCATCGTATTGCAGTGCAGAGGAGAGATGTCTCCCACTCTTCTTCCCAGGCGTCTGCCTCTCGCAGCTCTTTCTTTGCGCTCTGCGGCGCACGGTGACCAGGCTATCCAAAGAGGAGACGCGCAACAGTTGCATAGAAAAAAGAACGGAATCAATGAAAAGGTGAGCCGAGCGGTTTGTTGCTGTTTTGCTGCTGGACTATTATGTCGGGGCTACAGAGGTGGTGCAGACTAGCTCGGCTGCTTCTTCTCACAGAGTGCTCTCTAAACTCTCTCTCCACACACAACAGATAGGCTACAACAGATCCAGCTCTGCGCGGCTTTACCTCCAGGCGGTGCTTTCTGCAATGTGCCTTGACTTGCACTGATGCAAGAGGAGCCGTATTCACCCCGGCGCAACTCCTACCAGCTGGCGGTGTTAGATTTCACCAATTACCGACTCGTGACATCACGGATCGGATCGGGTAGGCTTCTGGCTTGTTGCGTGCTGCGCGCATCACTGCGCTTTGTCTCGCCACTACTGTATTTGACTGATCAGTGATCATCCACGCTATGGGCCTACAGTAGCCTAGCCTACATCATTATGCCCATGAACTTTCTTGCACGCACACGCACGCGCGCACGCACACACACGCACACACGCACGCACACGCACACGCACGCACACACACACACACACACACACACACACACACACACACACACACACACACACACACACACACACACACACACACACACACACACACACACACACACACACACACACACACACACACACACACACACACACAAAGACTGAAAGTATGCCAAAGGAAGGAAAGGAAAAGAAAAGACACGCGTGGACGGTAGGCTACAGCATTGTTTGGCTGGCAGGCAAATGTGCCAGGTGCAGCAGCCCTGTTCGGAACATGCATACCGACATGGTTCCGAAAGGTGCTACAGGTGCAGCAGTTCTTTGTGGGCATATATTCAGATTCAGATCCAGATTCAGACAACTTTATTATTTATCCCAGAAAGGGCAATTCAGTTTCACAGCCTGAGCCTACCCAACACCTTCAAAAGCTCACAGTGAGCTAGTACAAACTTCAGACATGACAGGACCTAACGTAACAGCATGACATTAACATAAACAAACAAATCATGTCAGAGATAACAATAACAATTTATATAGAAAGGAATATATATGGCAAAGAAGGTAGATATGATATCATATCATACCATATCAAGGCACAATAAATGTAAGCTATTTAGGCCTACTTGTACACTGAACATTTACACAACACAATCATAAAATTGTTATTTGCTTAACAAAACACACACACACACACACAACGCATATACAGTGAAGAGCATGGCTAAATCTCTCTCATTGCAGGAGGTCCCAGTTTTAGCAGCTTATGAGTAGGGCTGGGCGATATGACCAAAATCTCATATCCCGATAAAAGTAATTTCATATCCCGATACCGATATATATCACGATATAGCATATTTTCTGTCAATTCTATTTATAGTTTATATAAAATGACCACATGGCCATTTATTTATGTAGCAGTTAAACCCGTTAAAATGTTGTCAAACCTCACAAAGGATACATGCATTCAGAATACAGATAAGCATGGCTATTCTTTACAACACAGATAATAATAATTAGTTGCAGGGCAGTAGAATGAAACACAAACTGAACCACGCCACCAGTTCGATTTTCAAAGAGGACACTAGCATTTGATGCGTTTGATTTAAGCACTAATTTGGAATCATATCTAAAAGCGGCCACTAGGCGGCAGTATTTCTTTAGTCAACGTCAAAATACCTACATGTTCAGTAGAAGAAGAATAAAACGGTAGAAGAAGAACAAGTAACCAACACAACTCACCCAGGGAAAGCTAAAAGCTAAAGCTAACGATAGAGGTTTTGTTGTCAGCCCTCAAGGGATTTCCTTGGGATGATGAGAGGAGATGTTTTGCCAGGTTTAACATTAGGAGGACACGCAAATATGGAGCAAACACGGACTTAACACAGCGCAAATGCCTGGGTAGGCTAGGCGGACGGAGTGGAGGTAACATCTCCCTGCTCTTTAGCCTACTCACGGCTGATTTGTGCCACTTATAAAGGGACACGACGGGCTTGTTGACACAGAGTCTGGTGCGTGTGTGGACAGTGGACGTTAGTAAAAACGAAAACAGAATGAAGAAAGCACAGCGTCATCGAAATGACGGACAATATTGCGTAAAGAGTGTGATTTGCAACACAACGATATAAACGATAGAGCATCATATCAGACGAAATACATTTTCTATCGTCCAGACGAAATATATCTTCATATCGCCCAGCCCTACTTATGAGTTTGAATACTGTCTGCACTTGGGATGATCAGCTCAACAAAACACTGATGGAGTCATTTGGGATCCAATAAGCCAGACGTAGACTGTAGCACACACACACACACACACACACACACACACACACACACACACACACACACACACACACACACACACACACACACACACACACACACACACACACACACAGACAGACGTAGACTGTAGCACACACAGATCTTCAGGACAAAGTTGACTCATCTCAATTTCACCCATTTATCTTGGCCATGTCAACAAAACATGCTAACGTTTCGTCCCAATGGGCTTCATCAGGGCATGGAATAAAATGGATGCCATGTTCATATACAGTAGGTATACAGGAGTTGCCAGGTGATTGGCCTAAAAGGTCACATGGTAGGCTACTTCCTGATGTCACATCTTTTCTTAACAATATCAATATCACATGACAAAACATAGTCAGTTGGGCGTTGCTTTGAGAATGTCTGAATGATCTTGCATGGATGTGAACGGTTAATTCTGACGCTACAAGCTGGGAATGGTTCTAATGTTTGATGTGAGAATGATGCAACAGTACACACACACACACACACACACACACACACACACACAGTGAGATCCAGTCTGGTAGTATGGGACTCTGCTGTATATAAAGTGACCGGGTCTTTGCTTTCTATGGCCAGCATCCAAAATAGTGCACCCCTCAACTAGGCCCTCCCATTAACAAACAAGTATCAGATACTGATTCAGACCACCGTGTTATGCAGTTATGAGTATGCACTTATGTACTGTAGGCTGGGGATAATAGTTGAATCCTGGAGGTCTCAGGATGGATACGATGAATTCACCAGTTTTGAAGGTTGTGACTTTTGAACTTTGTCGCATGTCAAGCCCCCTTCTCCTCTGTTTCCTGTCAGGCTAAAAAAAATGAAACACATGGGCTCCATAAAAAAAGGTTGTCCACATCCATGTTTGAACACAAACACACTGATTTATCAGGAGCCGCGTGGACCGCAAACTCTAGTTTTCAAAAAGTGTTGACATCAGAAAGTATTTTCGCCCTGGCACCGCTTGTATGTGGAAATAATCCTTCCTCTGACGGTAACCATCGGATTCACAACACAGCGCCGCAGTGTCCCCCCCCCCCCCCGCCGCCCCTCTTGAAAACGATACTGTTTCTTTTCTTTATCGTGGCCGACAATCCACCCCACCACCCACCCCCCCAACCCCCAAACAAACAGTCTCTAACCCACTTCCACCATTCCCTCTCCAGGTTAACCCATTAACCCAGAACAAACAGCGCTCTATGGGCCCCCAGATCACCCCCCCCCCCCCCCCCCCCCCCTCCTCTTCCCCTCACACATCCCAGCATCCTCCTCCAGACGTCCTCAGCCTCCCTCAGTCCAGCCTGGAGAGATGGGGGTTCAGGGAGGGGGGGGGGGGGGGGGGGTTCATATGGTTTGCAGTTTAGGGAACGAGGAGGGGGAGGGGGAGGGGGTGGGGGGGCGCTAGTATAGGAGACACAGCAGTTCCTGCCTCTAATCCCAGGTGGAGCACATTGAGTTCCTTAGCCAGACACCGAAAGGGGGGGAAACAATTATAATGCCCAAACATGGAATGATATGGTATGGGGGGGAGGGCAGGTCAAGACGACTCCGGAAAACTCCGACCCCTCTGATTGGCTGGGGAGTCCAGCCACTGTAGACACTGAGGTTAGTAAAGATCAGCATTCACTTCGCAGCGAATGCAAAACACGGTCGTCCCGGGGGCCCTCTGTGGTCCCGCGGAGGTCCCGTGTCTGTCTGCGGCGAGCGGGGGGGGGGGGGGCGCGCACACGCTTTCCCCCCCTCATCATCAAAGGCAGCCGTCCCCGGAGGAGGAAGCACGTGCCGGTGGGATGCTCTCTGGCTTTGCCATCAGCCAGCATCCCGGGACGCCAATGCCTCGACCAGATGTTTTCTTCCAGCGCTTCCAGGAAAAGAAAACGCAGAGATGCTGGTCCTCTGACAAGATCGTGAATCAACATTGCGCGCAAATGAATTACAAGAGTTTGTTTGTAGCGGAGCCCTGTCTGAGACCTTGTACATTTAAATTATATCTTCCTCGGAGAGCGACAGCATTGGCCTTTTGCTGACTAGTAAATATTTGGAAGTGCGTGGACGACCCCAAGTTTGAATCCAGGCGTGTCACATCGATGACAGCCCCTGGATGACGGTGGGCCCCTCTTGCTTGGAAGAAGACCTGTGCAGCTTTTTACTTATCTCTGTAACCACAATTGGTGATGGTGACCCAAGTCTGTCGTCTTTATTGATGACAGTACATGTTGCTTTAGGCTTGCTGCAGAACTGCATCAGATTTACAACAAGCTTTTCAAGATGACTTCTCCCTTTGAAACGAGACGGAAGACTGTCACTTTTTCACATGTCCAGGCCAGATGTGTAGTATAGTAATCAGTCCATTGTGCACGAAGCAGCAGAATTTTCTGCACAGAGAGCGGCCGGCGGCCATTAATCAGAATCAGATCACCTCTGTTGAGGAACGGGGCAGGCACAGATGAGTCCGCTTGTCCAGAAACATGTGCTGCTATTCCTCTCTTTCATTGCTGATCCATGAGACGGGCAATAAATGTGATAAGTGATCCAGAATCACAGTGGCAAGTCAATAGGCCAATAGATCTTCTCGGACGATGACTAAGAAGAAGATCTTGGAGCACATGTAGGCCAGCCGGGACTCTGATGATTAGAGCAGCATGTGGTCAGAGAGGAGGACCTTCCATAAGATCAAAAATATGATGTAACCCAAAACCTATAATCAAATGTATTAACCAAAAGATGTCTTTCAAAATAAGACAACAATGCCATGGACTTCAAATCCTTGCTGTGAACATCAGACTTCTAATTGGCATGATTTTTTGCTTATTCAATCTTTTAATTCGAGCATGTACAAGTCAGGTGTGCTTTCTGCTATGGTACATGAGTGTGTTACAAGGCCTCCAAACAGCCTCTGGTCCCACATGTGTTCCTACCTGTTCCCCGCTAATCTCAACTCCAGAACAGTTACTACTTCCCAGTGGAAGGGCTGGATCCGCTGGAGGAGCGTATTGTCTTTCAGCTTTGCAGTTGGTAGTACAGTCACAGCTTGTAAATGGATGGTGTGTGTGGAAACTCTCGGCCTCAGAGGACCAGAGCCAAGCCAAAGTCAACCTGCTTTCTCAGCCTCAGAGGACCAGAGCCAAGCCAAAGTCCACCTGCTTCCTGGCCGAGGAGAAAGAAGAGGAAAAGAGAGTGAAGGAGGAGGGCAGGCGCAGAGTTGATTAAGCGTAAAACATCACTTTGGCGAGTTGGAACCAGATTCTGACGAAAAAATAGACGTATTTCTGTTTGTTTTTGAAAGAACGGATGATATATAACAGCACACATTTGTCTCTTTGAGCGCTGCAGGCCAGTTCATCACCACAGCTCATCATTCATCTGATTGGCTTTTCTGGGCGTTTCGATTCCTTTATTTGCGGGTTTGTCCCTCCAGCGACCAGATGTGTCTTCCAAGCCAGCATAATGATGCAGACACACGACACGTGTGTGTAATTAGGTAAACAGCTCAGCGGTCAGCGCCTGCCGCAACTCTCACTGAGGGCGGCGTCACAGCTGAGTCTACCTGTAGACTCTCACTGAGGCCATTTACACCTGGCGTTAACATGTGTTTTCTGTGATCAGATTACAATCAGATTGTGTTTTATCACTTGAAATGCCAGGTGTAAACAGCCCCAAAACGCATTGAAGAAGGATTGCAATCTGATTGGCCAAACCACCTCCGGAGGTGGTCAGGGATGCATTGTGTACACATTGAACACAAGTGTAAATGCAATGTGTCCTTTCAATCTGGATACAGCAACTTTATGCAGATTGAGAGGACAACCATTTCTGCAATCAGATTGCAATCAGATTGCAGAAAATGCATGTTAACGCCAGGTGTAAATGGAATCAGGCTGAAGTGATAAAATACAATCTGATTGCAATCTGATGGCAGAAAACGCATGTTAACGCCAGGTGTAAATGGCCTCACTGAGGCAGCTTCACAGCTGGGTTTACCTGTAGACTCTCACTGAGGCAGCTTCACAGCTGAGTCTACCTGTAGACTCTCACTGAGGCAGCTTGACAGCTGGGTCTACCTGTAGACTCTCACTGAGGCAGCTTGACAGCTGAGGTCTACCTGTAGACTCTCACTGAGGCGGCTTGACAGCTGAGTCTACCTGTAGACTCTCACTGAGGCAGCTTGACAGCTGAGTCTACCTGTAGACTCTCACTGAGGCGGCTTGACAGCTGAGTCTACCTGTAGACTCTCACTGAGGCGGCTTGACAGCTGAGTCTACCCGTAGACTCTCACTGAGGCAGCTTGACAGCTGAGTCTACCTGTAGACTCTCACTGAGGCAGCTTGACAGCTGAGTCTACCTGTAGACTCTCACTGAGCCGGCTTGACAGCTGAGTCTACCTGTAGACTCTCACTGAGCCGGCTTGACAGCTGAGTCTACCTGTAGACTGTGGCTGGACACTAAACCTGCCTCCCTCTTTAATTAGCTGCCGAGGCTCTGTGTAATTTCTGCCCTGCGTGTCACCGGCTCATAGGGCTGTTATTTGGCCGAGCGGTGCGAGCGTGGGCAACAGCTGGGGGAGTGCTTAACAGATGGCGGAGCAGAGAGAGTATGTTAGCCGAAACAATCCCGGGTGGAAGCATGTGCGTGTGCGGGGTGGTTTGCAGAGCTACAGGGACCATGGGAAAGAGCGGAGAGAGGGGGCCCGGGGAGTCCAGGGACAAGGGGGTGTTTGGGGCCCGAGAGGAAGTGTGGGAGTGTGTGGGGAAAGTGAAAGTGCCTCTGGGGGTCATGGGGGGGGCGGGCGGAGAAGGTCACAGAGGAGGGAAACACGCAGCGCAAAGAGATGTTGACTCAATTATGGCTTTTTTCCCCCCTCATCTTGAAGCTGTGTGTGGGTTTTTACTTTTATGACTTTTGAAACAACGCCTGGTTAGTTGATGGTTCAGTTGAATAGCATCCCAAAAACATACGTTTCATTCACAGACATTTGATGAAGTCTTTTTTCATTATACAAATTTGTATTGTGTTTTACACTGATGGTGCACAATTTTAGGGATATCTTCCTGATGTTGCAAGTCATTTAATCTAATATTCATTCTTCAATTCTTGTTTTTCTTAAATCAAGCCAGACTGTTTTGCTGGCGGCGGCGTCTGATTGGCTGGTTGGAGGCTAGACTGATCCGCAGAACGAAACAATGTTGAGTTCGTATGATATGGTTTACCAGGCTATGTCAGCGCCTTATTTAATTTGAATCAACCACCTACTGTTAAAACTGAATCATTTAACTACTTCTCTAGTTATTTTTGGATATGCTATTGCTCATACCAAAATTAGGCCAAAAAACATGAAAGATACGCTCTAAATGGGAGGTGAATTTAACACCTGTTTTCAGACACATAAGTCTTCCTCAAGCATGTTGATCTTGTAAAGTGGATAAATGAGTGCACAATGGTGGCAAGGCAGTGAGCGTATGGGTCAGTGTTTCCCAAACTATGGGTCAGGACCCAATTTGGGTCGCGGACCCGTGAGGGGTGGGTCGGCAACTCATTACCATATGTTTTTTGTGTGTATGTTTGGGACCCAGGGAGAAGACAAAATGTAGCCTATCTTTTGGGTCCCACGATGTAAAAGCTTGGGAACCCCTGGTATAGGTAAATACCACTTGAAGTCAATCATTCAAGTGCAAGTAAGGTCTCTCATCTTGTCCTGTGTGAACTTGAATGGCCGGGTCCATAGTTCAGCGCCTGTAAAGCACTCCGCCTCTATCCAAGGAAGCGCATTTAACGAAAATAAAGCAAAGTTAAATCAAGATACTCCATTGAGAGGAGAATTGGGGGTAATTTGAGAAAAGTAGCCTACTCCAGTAATTGGCTCTCTGCACTTCAGCTAGAACCATTTTTATTACCAGCAGCCACACATGCTCAGGGAGGCTTTCCTGTATATTGGACCTGCTTGGCCAGTTCCTCCCCTCGCATCATCTGAGCAGATCCCTCTGCAAAGTGTTTTACCTTACAATTCAACTTGACCTACCTCGACCTATTCGCAGTGGCTGGGTGCTGTTGTTGTCAGCAGAAAATAAGGCAAGAATGCCAGTAAGAGGTAATGGTGATGATGCTCAAGCCATCATTTAGGATCAAGACTTAGAAAACTGGGGGCACAAACCATTTGGCAGTGTCAAGTTAAGCCCCCAGACACACCAAGCCGACAGTTGGACGTCAGCCATGTCTGGCTGTCTGTTGCTCTAGTATTTGCGTCATCAGTCGCCCTCTGGTTGCCGCTGGTCCTTTCTAGTTTTCCCGGTGTATCTCTGGGGCTTTACAGCCACAGTGCTGCACCCGGGGGACCAACTCCAGTCCGATTGCCAGCCAGGGGCACTGATAGGCGTATTAACCCAACATACATGTCTTTGATGGTGGGTGGAAACTGGGAGTACTCGGAAGAAACCAAACGCAGCACCCAGGGGAAATGCACGCGAACACGAGGAGAACATGCACACAGAAATAACCTGGGACGGACCGGGGTTTCGAACCCAGGACCAGCCACCCTGCCGTCCGACATGGACGAGAGAAAAGACGGAAACAGAGAAGAAGAGATGGGTGTATTATCCAGGAGTAGATGCCACTTGATTTAAGGAGGAGAAAAAAAGCTTCCCTGACCTCACTTTCATCTCTGGAGCTGATCCTCTGTCTGGCCGGCGCAAATTCTTCTAGGAGCTGGCTGCAGAACAGAGAGTGGCTTTATGCTTGCTCACTATAATGTTCCTCAAAATCCCATTTCATTTCGGGAGAGGGATGAGAGAATGGCTTGAAAGGCATGTTCTTTCTTATCTCCAGCCGCACTATCAGGCTGAGGCCCGAGTCCTTCATATTTTCTGTGTGAAGTGCAGCCAACGGCGAAGATGATCACGATGACACAAGGATAATGTGTGGAAGAAGCGTGATGGAGATTTGACAATTGACAAAGAAACACATTGTTATATTAGACTGGTGAATGAGCTAAAACATACATGCACTCCTTTCAACGTGTGTCCAAATCCAATATCCCATCTCTGTGTCCCATCATGTAACTGTAACTCTGCATTCATCCAACAAAGCAGAAATGCCTTAGAAATAACACATAACAGAAAACGCAAAGTTCGGACAAAATTAGTAAAGAGTCAATCGATGCACAGGCTGCATGGGGGGGGGGGGGGGGGGGGGGGGCATCAGCACAAGTGCTGCCACAGCTAAGGGAGGGAAGTCTTACTCAGCATGGAATTGGCTTTATGACTGTGGGAAAGCTTCCCCAGCCAAACAAGCCCCATGCCAGTGTGTTCTGAACATGCCCCATGCCAGTGTGTTCTGAACATGCCCCATGCCAGTGTGTTCTGAACATGCCCCATGCCAGTGTGTTCTGAACATGCCCCATGCCAGTGTGTTCTGAACATGCCCCATGCCAGTGTGTTCTGAACATGCCCCATGCCAGTGTGTTCTGAACATGCCCCATGCCAGTGTGTTCTGAACATGCCCCATGCCAGTGTGTTCTTCTGAACATGCCCCATGCCAGTGTGTTCTGAACATGCCCCATGCCAGTGTGTTCTGAAATGCAAAACACATATTCAATACTTCAAATATGAGAGCTGTGAACGTGGAATGTACACACTCAAACTGGGTTGCGATGACTAAGCAGTCTGGATGAGGGGTGGGTCCATTTTCAGAGACAGGAGAGATCACACAGGCAGTGGATTGATGACAAGAGACAACGGGGACCTTGGTGTTGGTGTTGGTAGGGGGGGGGGGCAGCATTACAGGGACCTTGACGGCACAGTGGCTCAGTGGTTAGCGCTGTTGCCTCACAGCAAAAAGGTCCCGGGTTCGAACCCCGGTCCGTCCCAGGTCCTTTCTGTGTGGAGTTTGCATGTTCTCCCCATGTTCATGTGGGTTTCCTCCGGGTGCTCCTGTTTCCTCCCACCACCAAAAGACATGTATGTTAGGGTTAATACTCCTAACATACAATAGAGCCAACAGGGACCTTGGTGTTGGTGTTGGTGGTGTTGGTCAGGGGGGCACAGACAACAGGGACCTTGATGTTGGTGGGGGGGCAGAGACAACAGGGACCTTGGTGTTGGTGGGGGGGCAGAGACAACAGGGACCTTGGTGTTGGTGGGGGGGCAGAGACAACAGGGACCTTGGTGTTGGTGTTGGTGTTGGTAGGGGGGGCAGAGACAACAGGGACCTTGGTGTTGGTGGGGGGGCAGAGACAACAGGGACCTTGGTGTTGGTGGGGGGGGGGCAGAGACAACAGGGACCTTGGTGTTGGTGGGGGGGGCAGAGACAACAGGGACCTTGGTGTTGGTGGGGGGGGCAGAGACAACAGGGACCTTGGTGTTGGTAGGGGGGGCAGAGACAACAGGGACCTTGGTGTTGGTGGGGGGCAGAGACAACAGGGACCTTGGTGTTGGTGGGGGGGCAGAGACAACAGGGACCTTGGTGTTGGTGGGGGGGCAGAGACAACAGGGACCTTGGTGTTGGTGGGGGGGGGGCAGAGACAACAGGGACCTTGGTGTTGGTGGGGGGGGGGCAGAGACAACAGGGACCTTGGTGTTGGTGGGGGGGGGGCAGAGACAACAGGGACCTTGGTGTTGGTAGGGGGGCAGAGACAACAGGGACCTTGGTGTTGGTGGGGGGGCAGAGACAACAGGGACCTTGGTGTTGGTGGGGGGGCAGAGACAACAGGGACCTTGGTGTTGGTAGGGGGGCAGAGACAACAGGGACCTTGGTGTTGGTGGGGGGGCAGAGACAACAGGGACCTTGGTGTTGGTGGGGGGGCAGAGACAACAGGGACCTTGGTGTTGGTGGGGGGGGGGCAGAGACAACAGGGACCTTGGTGTTGGTGGGGGGGGGGGCAGAGACAACAGGGACCTTGGTGTTGGTGGGGGGGGCAGAGACAACAGGGACCTTGGTGTTGGTGGGGGGGGCAGAGACAACAGGGACCTTGGTGTTGGTGGGGGGGCAGAGACAACAGGGACCTTGGTGTTGGTGGGGGGGCAGAGACAACAGGGACCTTGGTGTTGGTGGGGGGGGGGGGCAGAGACAACAGGGACCTTGGTGTTGGTGTTGGTGGGGGGCAGAGCCAACAGGGACCTTGGTGTTGGTGGGGGGGGGGGGCAGAGACAACAGGGACCTTGGTGTTGGTGGGGGGGGGCAGAGACAACAGGGACCTTGGTGTTGGTGGGGGGGGGCAGAGACAACAGGGACCTTGGTGTTGGTGGGGGGGGGGCAGAGACAACAGGGACCTTGGTGTTGGTGGGGGGGGCAGAGACAACAGGGACCTTGGTGTTGGTGGGGGGGGGCAGAGACAACAGGGACCTTGGTGTTGGTGGGGGGCAGAGACAACAGGGACCTTGGTGTTGGTGGGGGGGGGCAGAGACAACAGGGACCTTGGTGTTGGTGTTGGTGTTGGTGGGGGGCAGAGACAACAGGGACCTTGGTGTTGGTGGGGGGGGCAGAGACAAACAGGGACCTTGGTGTTGGTGGGGGGGCAGAGACAACAGGGACCTTGGTGTTGGTGGGGGGGCAGAGACAACAGGGACCTTGGTGTTGGTGGGGGGGCAGAGACAACAGGGACCTTGGTGTTGGTAGGGGGCAGAGACAACAGGGACCTTGGTGTTGGTAGGGGGCAGAGACAACAGGGACCTTGGTGTTGGTAGGGGGCAGAGACAACAGGGACCTTGGTGTTGGTAGGGGGCAGAGACAACAGGGACCTTGGTGTTGGTAGGGGGGCAGAGACAACAGGGACCTTGGTGTTGGTAGGGGGCAGAGACAACAGGGACCTTGGTGTTGGTAGGGGGGCAGAGACAACAGGGACCTTGGTGTTGGTAGGGGGCAGAGACAACAGGGACCTTGGTGTTGGTAGGGGGGCAGAGACAACAGGGACCTTGGTGTTGGTAGGGGGCAGAGACAACAGGGACCTTGGTGTTGGTGTTGGTTTCACGGGTCGGAAGTGGCCACCCCATGCGAGAGACTTCACACCAGCTCGCTGCCGCTTCTCCTGCACTTTAAGAGCAGCAGAAATATTTCGCAAGTCTGCTTTGACCACAGGCCTGCTTTACCTCTCAGGTCACACACCCACTCCTACTTTACCTCTCAGGTCACACACCCACCCCTGCTTTACCTCTCAGGTCACACACCCACTCCTGCTTTACCTCTCAGGTCACACACCTGCACTCCCTGCTCCTCCTCCCACCATCGTTCATCATAGATGTGGCTTTAAGCAGTGGGTGACCAGGAGGGATGGCATCTTCCCTCTCTTTCCCCCAAATTCATGATGAAAGGGATGTCAGCAACGTTCATCTGCTGTCACATCAGCTCCTGGATTCAAAAGGGAGAGATTAGGACGTTATCACAGGGGCTTCAGAGGACCATCTCATTGACGTGGCTCTTTCATTTCAGAGAGCTATGACACCTGTCACAACATTTCTCTTTTTTGCATGAGAAGTCGGTGAGAGCTCTGTGAGAATGGAACATCAGGTTTTGTCCCATGTGACACTGTCCTATGTGCGGGCTTTGACACACACACAAAGGAACACAGATGACAGGGAGAGCTCTACCAAAACATCGTTTGATTCTTTTCAATTTGGGGTTCGCAAGCCGTCACACAGAACAATAACACATTTTTGGATTTCGTTTTCTAGCCTTGACAGCCTTCAGTCCTTCTTCAGGCTTCACCTCTGAATAACCCATAGTTGCACTCTGAGAAAAAAAGGGCGTGGCGTTGTCTTTTCTCTTCTGACAGTGCCCTCACTGTATTAATAGGTGCTGCTCACTGTCCCCTCTGGTTGCTTCTCGCCTCTCTGCATACTGACCCATGGTGGACCCCCGACCCAACTCACCACACTCCACAATAACAGCATCTGCTTTCATTACGAACAAAAAGCATCACTGACCAATAAGGGGCTAGATCTCAAATAGAGAGGGAAACGGGAGTGCTAGAAAGTTCAGATAATCCACGCGAGTTATTTTGAAGCCAAATAAACACACGATCAAAGACCTACCTGACACCATCTGCATGCTGATGAAGAATACACTCCCCATCTGGTGCTTCAAGCGAGTTAAAAACAAACGCTATGAATGTTTAAAACATGACTTGGCCCCAGGTCTCGATGGGGGGAAACGCTCAGAGGAGAAGAGAGAAGGAGTTGGCAGGGAGACATCCTGATGTCTTGGCTCTGGAAGGGCTTATATGCTTTTTACATGTGTGACTGTCTTGGTGGTTCATATCTCTCCTCAGATAACCTGCGGGTGATAACCTGCGGGGGGCCCTGGTGAGGCCATCTGATGGCTCACTTCTTCCTGATGGACTTCTTCGCTTCTTTTCCTGTCCTGTGTGCAAAGCTGCAGCCAGGTCCTTTGTGCACGAGGCCCCAAGTCCATCCACTCCAAACTTCCAACAAAAGCAATGAAAAGCAGACATGCTCCGTTGGAGAATGAACATAATGTGTAAACAACTGCAGAGAAAATTGTTGCCAGTTTCAGCAGGGGGGAAACATACGTTTTACCGGTGCAGGAGGAGAGGACCTGCTGTGCTCGCTGGTTTCCAGAACAACCTCAAGGGGGAGAAGAAGAAGATGAAAACAAGAAGCAGACAGGACTGGCGGGACACACAAAGAAGAAGTAGAAGCTTACATTCAGCACTCGTTTTGCCAGGGAAAAGAAGGGATTGACACTTGAATGTATGAATTCACATCATCAGAACCTTGGACCATGTTGAACATTCGATCACGCAGTACACTGCATTGGGACTTTCATTTGATTTGGTATCTTCACTACCAGTCAGAAGTTTGGACACACCAGAGTGAATGCTATTTTCATCTAAAAGCTTGTGGTTAAATGCTTGGGGGGGGGGGACAAATTATGAAGTTGAAGTTGATGCCTATATGTATCAATTTATTTCCAAAGTATTTGCATTTCTATCAAGGCAAAGGGTGGCTACTGGCTACTACTAAAATAATTTTTATTTCACACTTTTTGTTGTGCATAATTCCATTTGTGTTATTTCACAGTGTTGGTGTCTTTAGTATTATTCTAAAATGTGAAAAATTGTAAAAAAAAAAAGAAAAAAAGAAAAAAGGTGTCCAAACTTTTGACTGCAGTGTGTCAAACTGGTGGAATAAATGTTTGAGGCTACAGTTTGACAAACTAAATCCCCCCTAAAAGGCTTTGCTGAAGATGATCATAGGAATAAGATGCAGACCTCACAGCAGCAGCACATGCCTTGTCCTCTAGTGTTTCACAAGCCTTTAACAGGAGGCATGGGGGGTGGCAAGGACAAGCACCTTTTGTCCCTCGTTTGTCACTTCCAATTTAAGCTCGGACGCTTCTCCATCCATCAGTTGTCCCATGTCATCGACTATACTGTCATGAGGGCAAAAATAGCTCAGGTCTGCTTGCCCTGTTGCCCCGCACAATATGGCCACTGGGGCTGACATTAGCTCTGTCTCCTGTCAGCCAGAAGACGGGTTAACAAGCCACAGATACAGATGGACAATCGCCACTCCCTCATCTGTATCTATAGCTATGCTATCACTGTTACAGTCAGTTTTAGTGTGGCTGGCTCACGGCACGCCCCTTCAGCATTGCCTCATATGTGTATATGCTGTCCTGTCCAGTCTGCCAGTCTAAGACCAGGATTACTTGGACAGAGGAGAGAAACATCTGACGCCACTCCTTACATTAAATAGGAACACAAGACTCAGAAGTTCCTAGGATGTGATTTAGCTGAATGAACAGACTGTAGCCAAGTCCAAAAGCAGTCCAAGTCCATGTTTCAGGTCAGTAAAATGTGGACACAGTTCAGTTCAGTGACTTGAGTCCCAGAGCGAGATCTGAACCCATGATGTCACTAGGACATGGTAGCCCACAGGACAGCGTTGAGATTGAGATGATTGGCTCAGTGCTTGCATCATGTCCACGTCCACATCAAACAGAATGGAACAAATGTTTTCGGCACGGCTCCTAAATGGAGCGGTGATTAGAATGGGAATGTGCATTTTCTTGAAACCACATCCTCTCCCAGAAGCCCCCCGAGGTCACCGTCACCGGCTTCTACACTGTTTTGATCTGACGGGGTCTGCTGGACACCCGGCCCGATGGAAACCCAAACACTAGACTGGCCAGCCATTAGGGCACCTAGGTCAGTGATGGTTACATGATGTAATATCTATACTGAACTGATCTCTCAAAAGAGACAAACTTGATCTGAGCCCAATTTCCGACTCTGGTAGTCACATGTTCTTTGTCTGAATATTCCAATTCTTCATTCTTCATCTGCACCTTGCGCCGCTGCTTTTCTTCAAAAAATGGTTTAGTTTAGCAATTTAGTGATGTTAATCCTGGTTATAATGTCTCTCTAGCCTACCTGCATCTTCACAATTGTCAACTTTTCAAGCTGTCTTGTTTTTAGCTTCACTGCCATGCATTCTTGAGTTTATCCAATTGGTTTTGAAAAGGTTAGTAGAATTTTCTCGGCCCACAGGAGCATGTAATCCTTCGATTGAAGTCAAAACATGAATATCGCCTAAATTAGAGCGACGATATATTATGTTACTTCAATCAAATACATCACTTCCCATGACAGCGCAGACACGCATCACCAAACCACTTTGGCTTGTAAGATCGTGCCAAAAGGTTAACTCAAAAATCCCTAAAACGTTCACAGAAAACGCAGCTGAAAAGCACAAACACGACCACGCTAACAGCAAAACAGCATGCGTACACAGGCCGAAAGTGAATAAAGAGCCTGAATAAAAAAAAACGTAAAACCCTTGATGGAGATGGCGATCGAGCGAGATCTGTGAACAATTTCGGCTAAACGAGTAGCCTGTGGCCTGCATTGAAAGCATCCAGCTATTATCTGTACCACACACGCTCTGTGAAGCGCCTGTTGGTGGATTTATACACTCTCCCTGTTCTCTCCAGGTGGTGGGGGGTGTGTGTGTGTGGGGGGGGGGGGGGGGGGCTGGTAAATGGGGGGGGTATAAGTGGGTGGGGGCAAATGGGGGGGGGGGGGGGGGGGGGGGGGCAACAACATTGTAGGGAATGCACCTAACTGAAACAAGATGGCTATAAGCTGCAAAGTTGTTGCAAATTGCGAGGTTTAGTGAGAACGCTCATTTAGTGACTCATCGGAAAAAGCGCCATATGCTGTTGATGATCTTTGCCAGTTGTCTGTCATTGGGTGTAAAACACTCCCTGTGTGTCGCCGGAGCTGTCAGTCGCTGTTCCGGAGGTAAACATCCATGCCGTCATCCCTTGTCCCCTCTAATTCCTCTGCATTTATTTACAGCATGGAGACAGCATGGAGACAGACAGGGACACTTGATCTTCTTCCTTTCACACGTCTATATCTGTTTAAGACCCATTAAGACACCCCCCCCCCCACCCCCCCGACTCCCCCCACCCCACCAACAAAAAATAGCTCAAACGCCAAGACAAATAACAGCCCAGACATTGGAGATGATAGTTAATGAATGGGTCAATCTGGGAACCCAGAGTCTATTTTAATTTGAAAAATAGACTCTGGGACAGCCCTGCCGTTTTTCCCCGGCTTCCTGTACAGCGCGTCTCTCCTGCCACGTCACTTCCTTTTCCGTGTCCGTGCTCCACCACTGTAATAACAACTTGCGCCGTGACTTTAGAGTCATTTTGCCACTGTTGTTGTAAGACGGGTTGACGTCTTCTATGCAGTGTGTTTGGTATGCGTTAACGTTATTAGTGAATAGCCCAAAATGGATGCGGAAAAGGAAAGCAGAATTATATATATATATATATAAAATAAATATATATATATATAAAAATAGACTCTGGGTTCCAAGATTGACGAATGGGTAAATCCGAGCAGAACATTGGGGGCATATTCTCATTCGGAGAGAGCGAGAGAGAGAGATTCCACCTTTTCAACATCCCCACACATTTTCTCCCAACAGTCCCGCTATTCAAGCCCTTGCTTGAGCCGGGGTCTGATCTGAGCACAGGCAGCGTAGCTCAGGGCTTCCCTGCTCAAACAAGAGGGAGGCATCACTCTGCTGGCAAAGCCACGTTGTTGAATCATGGAATGTGTGTGGAATCTAATACACCAGCTCCAATGCTAGCATCAGCAGCGGGCCCGCCGCGTAGCTCCTGTACAGCGGGCCGGCCTGAGCTGCGCTGTACTGTAAGTGGGGCACCCCCTGGCCCCCCCCTCTTCCCGTAACCCAGAGCTTTTAACAAGTGGCTCTGAGGTCTTCCCGTAAGCGTCCAACAGAGGGACCCTGTGAATCCCCTGGCCAAACATGGACCTGTGTGAACTGACCTCTGCTCTCTCCCAGGTTTGAAGTAGATCATTCTCAGAAGCCTGAGCGTCAAATCAGCATTTTTGTATTGTTAAAAAGAAGGTAAAGGGAGACCGATGGCTCAGGATTTGAATTGGCATAAGCTCTCCTCTAGTATGCATTAAGGGCCAACACTGGAGACGAGTGAAGGCGAGTGTGAATGATGATGATAATGCGTCCAAGTTTCTTAACTAGCTTAACTTAATTTGCCTTGCAAGTTTCTTCAAGTAACAATCTGACTGTTTCCCCCAATACATGATAGTGTGAATGTTGGTGTGAAAAGGTATTGGCCTTCTGTCCGCTTTAGCGCTCTATATTCCCTCTAACAGAATGTTGGTGTGAAAAGGTATTGGCCTTCTGTCCGCTTTAGCGCTCTATATTCCCTCTAACAGAATGTTGGTGTGAAAAGGTATTGGCCTTCTGTCCGCTTTAGCGCTCTATATTCCCTCTAACAGAATGTTGGTGTGAAAAGGTATTGGCCTTCTGTCCGCTTTAGCGCTCTATATTCCCTCTAACAGAATGTTGGTGTGAAAAGGTATTGGCCTTCTGTCCGCTTTAGCGCTCTATATTCCTTCTAACAGAATGTTGGTGTGAAAAGGTATTGTCCTTCTGTCGGCTTTAGCGCTCTATATTCCTTCTAACAGAATGTTGGTGTGAAAAGGTATTGTCCTTCTGTCCGCTTTAGCGCTCTATATTCCTTCTAACAGAATGTTGGTGTGAAAAGGTATTGGCCTTCTGTCCGCTTTAGCGCTCTATATTCCCTTTAACAGAATGTTGGTGTGAAAAGGTATTGTCCTTCTGTCCGCTTTAGCGCTCTATATTCCCTCTAACAGAATGTTGGTGTGAAAAGGTATTGTCCTTCTGTCCGCTTTAGCGCTCTATATTCCCTCTAACAGAATGTTGGTGTGAAAAGGTATTGGCCTTCTGTCCGCTTTAGCGCTCTATATTCCCTTTAACAGAATGTTGGTGTGAAAAGGTATTGTCCTTCTGTCGGCTTTAGCGCTCTATATTCCCTCTAACAGAATGTTGGTGTGAAAAGGTATTGTCCTTCTGTCCGCTTTAGCGCTCTATATTCCCTCTAACAGAATGTTGGTGTGAAAAGGTATTGTCCTTCTGTCCGCTTTAGCGCTCTATATTCCCTCTAACAGAATGTTGGTGTGAAAAGGTATTGGCCTTCTGTCCGCTTTAGCGCTCTATATTCCCTCTAACAGAATGTTGGTGTGAAAAGGTATTGTCCTTCTGTCCGCTTTAGCGCTCTAATATTCCCTCTAACAGAATGTTGGTGTGAAAAGGTATTGTCCTTCTGTCCGCTTTAGCGCTCTATATTCCCTCTAACAGAATGTTGGTGTGAAAAGGTATTGTCCTTCTGTCCGCTTTAGCGCTCTATATTCCCTCTAACAGTCCGGGTCAATAGGACACTGTCTCCACATTCGACCCAGGGTCAAACAGACACCTGCTGCCAAGCCGAGCAGCCATGTAACTGACAGGCGTTAACACTCCCGTAACTACACTGCTAAGCTGTGTTAAATACGCTGCACTGCATTAGGGCACGACGCGAGCCCGCCGCCCGTACCGGACCGCATCAGAACCATCTGCTGTCTTGATTAGCACTCCCATCTTCACCCCCTCTCCTCATCTCATTTCACACTAAACAAAGTCACAGCGGGGGTCCGATGGCTGAAGCCCCCTCTCTCCTATCACCTCACAGCTGGAGCCGCTGGCTGGGGTTGATGAACTTGGCTGGAAGGAATCTGCAGGCTGCTCCACTTGACTGAGCAGACCTAATGAGTCAGAAGATCCCACTGCGGGGGCTTCAGGGTTCACCGTGGGCATCAGGGGAAACAGGTAGTGCGGAGACGGGAGCGAGGTGAGGGTGAGGCGTGCTTCATGTTTTTTTTTTATGGATTTTCAAGGAGCGAGCCGCGATGTCTAATAGGCAAAAGCATGCTGGAGGAGTTGGGCAGAAGAAAGAGTACAAGGACTCTGAGGAGGAGATGCCTAAGAAGGTGTAGGAGGAGGAGTGTGTGAGTGGATGAAACAGGGATTACCCCTTTGATCTGTAAACCATGTCCGTACCAGGGAGGCTGGGAGGAGGAGAGCTCCCTCCTCTCAGCCAGGTGCATTCTGTTCATCTCAGCCCCTGCCAACCCCCCACCAAGCTGCCCCCGAGGTGTGAAATGTGCCCCCAATTCCTTTCCTACATGCTCCATCACACAGCAGACCTCCAGCAGGAGAGGACTAACCAAGCTACATGCTGCATCACACAGCAGACCTACAGCAGGAGAGGACTAACCAAGCTACATGCTCCATCACACAGCAGACCTACAGCAGGAGAGGACTAACCAAGCTACATGCTGCATCACACAGCAGACCTACAGCAGGAGAGGACTAACCAAGCTACATGCCCCATCACACAGCAGACCTACAGCAGGAGAGGACTAACCAAGCTACATGCTGCATCACACAGCAGACCTACAGCAGGAGAGGACTAACCAAGCTACATGCTGCATCACACAGCAGACCTACAGCAGGAGAGGACTAACCAAGCTACATGCTCCATCACACAGCAGACCTACAGCAGGAGAGGACTAACCAAGCTACATGCTGCATCACACAGCAGACCTACAGCAGGAGAGGACTAACCAAGCTACATGCTCCATCACACAGCAGACCTACAGCAGGAGAGGACTAACCAAGCTACATGCTCCATCACACAGCAGACCTACAGCAGGAGAGGACTAACCGAGCTACATGCTCCATCACACAGCAGACCTACAGCAGGAGAGGACTAACCAAGCTACATGCTCCATCACACAGCAGACCTACAGCAGGAGAGGACTAACCAAGCTACATGCTGCATCACAGCAGACCTACAGCAGGAGAGGACTAACCAAGCTACATGCTGCATCACACAGCAGACCTACAGCAGGAGAGGACTAACCAAGCTACATGCTCCATCACACAGCAGACCTACAGCAGGAGAGGACTAACCAAGCTACATGCTGCATCACACAGCAGACCTACAGCAGGAGAGGACTAACCAAGCTACATGCTCCATCACACAGCAGACCTACAGCAGGAGAGGACTAACCAAGCTACATGCTCCATCACACAGCAGACCTACAGCAGGAGAGGACTAACCAAGCTACATGCTCCATCACACAGCAGACCTACAGCAGGAGAGGACTAACCAAGCTACATGCTGCATCACACAGCAGACCTACAGCAGGAGAGGACTAACCAAG